>NW_025118701.1:0-1035 GCF_004010195.1 Chiloscyllium plagiosum
TATGTAGCTCAGTAAGCAGAGCACTGAGGTGGGGTTACAGTACAGAGCTCCGTATGGAGAGCACTGAGGTAGGATTACAGTACAGAGCTCGGTATGGAGAGCACTGAGGTAGGATTACAGTACAGAGCTCCCTATGTAGCTCAGTAAGCAGAGCACTGAGGTAGGATTACAGTACAGAGCTCAGTATGGAGAGCACTGAGGATGGATTACAGTTTGGAGCTCAGTATGGAGGGCACTGAGGTGGGATTACAGTGTGGAGCTCAGTATGGAGAACACTGAGGTAGGATTACAGTGTGGAGCTCAATATGGAGCTCAGTATGGAGGGCACTGAGGTGGGATTACATTATCAAGGTCAGAATGGAGGGCACTGAGGTGGGATTACAGTATATAGCTCAGAATGGAGGGCACTGAGGTGGGATTACAGTATGGAGTTCAGTATGGAGCTCAGTATGGGAGAGCACTGAGGTGGGATTATATTATCAAGATCAGAATGGAGGGCACTGAGGTGGGATTACATTATCAAGCTCAGACTGGAGGGCACTGAGGTGGGATTACAGTGTGGAGTTCAGTATGGAGCTCAGTATGGAGAGCACTGAGGTGGGATTATATTATCAAGCTCAGAATGGAGAGCACTGAGGTGGGATTACAGTATGTAGCTCAGAATGGAGGGCACTGAGGTGGGATTACAGTGTGGAGCTCAGTATGGAGAGCACTGAGGTGGGATTACATTATCAAGATCAGAATGGAGGGCACTGAGGTGGGATTACAGTGTGGAGTTCAGTATGGAGCTCTGTATGGAGAGCACTGAGGTGGGATTATATTATCAAACTCAGAATGGAGAGCACTGAGGTGGGATTACAGTATGTAGCTCAGAATGGAGGGCACTGAGGTGGGATTACAGTGTGGAGCTCAGTATGGAGGGCACTGAGGTGGGATTACAGTATCAAGATCAGAATGGAGGGCACTGAGGTGGGATTACAGTATCAAGATCAGAATGGAGGACACTGAGGTGGGATTACAGTATCAAGATCAGAA
>NW_025118702.1:0-1035 GCF_004010195.1 Chiloscyllium plagiosum
TGGATCTATGCCTCTTGAAATTTAACAGATTACGGCATGAGGTGAACTTTTTTCTGTGTGGGCTGGTTTAAATTAGGTGAGGGGTTAACTCTGTGTCGTAATAGTTTGGGGGCTTTCGTCCACGATTTTAACAGGTTTAGACGGATCCAGGCTGAGATTTGATGTATGAAAAAAAACACAGTATGTTTAAACATTTTCACGTTCGTGTCCGAGATCTTAAAATAAAAAGTCAGTGAGGTCCACGATTTTAACAGGTTTAGACGGATCCAGGCTGAGATTTGATGTATGAAAAAAAAAACACAGTATGTTTAAACATTTTCACGTTCGTGTCCGAGATCTTAAAATAAAAAGTCAGTGAGACAACTTTCTGATATCGATGACTTGTGGTAGCTTAAATTAAAAGCGAGAGAAATGGCTGTTAAAAATGTTAAGAGGGCTTTGCAGATGATTCTCAAATTTGCCACGAAATTTTAGAAAGAAAGATAAAGGCCAAACTTTTAGAATTAGCAAACAAGTTTGATTTGGGTTTTACGAAGGAGAAAAGTAAAGCTGAAATTGTCCGGGAATTTCTCAAACACTAAAGGTGTGTCGAAAAACAGACAAGTGCAGTAGAGTGCGAAAAAACTTAAATTACAATTGAGGAAAATGCAGTTTAAAGATAAACAAAGGGAGAAAGAGAGAGAGAGAGAGAGAGAAGAAACAGAAAGCAAGACAGAAGAGAGAGCGAGGGAAAAAGAGAGAAGGAGAAATTTCTTCGCTGACCAAAAAGAGAGAGAATTCCAACTTGAGAAGTTGCGATTTAGTCAGCAAAGTCACATTAAAAGGATCAAGATTAAAAGGGAAGGTAGTATAATATAAAAACTATGTCAAAACTCTGCAACAGTTTAACGAGAAACATGTTGAAGCCTTCTTAATCTCATTTGAAAATTTGGCTAGGCATTTGGAGTGGTCCAATGATTTATGGTTAATGCTAGTTTGCACTAAACTGGTAGGCAGAGCGAATGTGATATTTTCTCCGCTGTCAGATGAGGAGTC
>NW_025118703.1:0-1035 GCF_004010195.1 Chiloscyllium plagiosum
CCTTACTTCCTTTTGGGAAATAATGCAGTGCAAATGAGCTGTTAGAGTGGGGGCATACTGAGCCCAGTGACCATAATTATGTGAGCTTGAAAACGGTTCTGGAAAAAATGGGACTGCTCCCCAAATTAACGTTACAAGTTGAATAAGGACACTTTTGATTGTATTAGGATGGAACTTTAAAAAAATGACTAGGGAAGCTGTTCGAATTTAAAGGGACGCCTGGCAAGTAGCAGTCTTTCAAAAGCGAGATAATTAGAGTTCAGGAAGAGCATGTCCCTGTTAGTGTTGAGGGAAATGTTAGCAGGAGGAGGGTACAATATGTGAAGGGGATATTGAGGCTCTAGTCCAGAATGAAAGAGATATATGTCAGATACAGGCAACTGGGATTAAGTGAATCGCTTGGGAAGCATATTGGGTGTAGGTGTACACTGTCTAGGGAAATCAGGAGAGCAAACGGGTGCATGAGATAGCTTTGGCAAATAGGATTAAGGAGAATGGATAGATATTCTACAAGGATATTAAAGCAAAAGAGTAACAAGGAGAGAATGGGACACTTTAAAAATCAGAGCCATCTACGTGTAGAGCCACAGACAAATTAGGTTTATTGCTACATCTACTCGCATTACGACAGTGAAAAGCTTACAAGTTGCCATATGTGACTTAACGTTAGGTAGGAAGGTGTACCCCATACCCCAAGGTACAAAATCTTGATTTATACCAGGAAAAAGAAACAAAATTATAATGTAAAACATTCCAGTCCTTCTTATAATAGTGGAAAAACAACGAAGCACATTTTATAGTTCAAAAACACAGCCCAAGTGCCTGGTCTTGTTGGGTTCACATTCCTCACAGACACTCTGCCTCCCCCACTTCGCTGCATTCCAGCCTGTTCCTGCTCGGTGGGTGAGATCGAAATCGAATATATTGCGTCAGTGTTGATTGTGGAGAAAGACATGAAAGCTAGGAAACTCGGTGAAATAAATACATTTTTGATTCTTTTTTAAACGAGACAACATTACAGAAGATGAAGTGGTG
>NW_025118704.1:0-1035 GCF_004010195.1 Chiloscyllium plagiosum
TTTATGTCAGATTGAAGTATTCGTGAACCTTCATCCGCAATTCCGCACATTTGGATGTAATCTATGACCCTCCCACAGATGTGCAGGTTTGCTCTATTGGCTGTGCTAACATAGCCTGTAGTGTGCAGGTTTAGCGGGTTGGGTTATGGAGATAGGGTGGGAAAGCAGGTCATTGCAGGCTCGATAGATAGAATAGCCTCTTTCTGCACCTACGGGATTCTGTGACTCTAACTAGTTGTGATTGTCATGACGTTTTCCTAATGGCAGGTTCATTCAGCTCAGGTAGACATGCTGCCTTTGTGTTTCTGTTGGTTCTCACTCAATCCTTTCCTTCGTTTTACAGCAATTTCACACTGTACGTGAGGGTGAGAATGAATTTGTAAATACAAATACACCAACCGAAACCCACATAGGTCAGGAACTGTTTCTGCTGCTGGCATCACTCACAAGGAACAGAAAAATAATAAAGGATTCATCACAAATCTTACAGGAACATAGAGGTTATAATGACGAGTAAAGGCTTAACAACTCAAAATGTTTTTCTCAAGAAAAGAGGAGGCTGAGGGACAACCTAGCATAAGTAGGAAGCTTTGTTTTTGAGGGTTCAGAGATTTGAGTTTGGGTCTGAAGCATGGTTCATTGCCCCAAGTCAACGTTGCTATCTAAATGTGTATCTTTCTTTTGTATTTCTGTCTGAGTTAACAATCAGATGGGTAGGTCAGTGTCTGAGTGTTTTCCCAAATCCCTGATTGAATTGGCCTCTTCAACAATCTCAGGTGCCTCACCACTCACTGGGTCATGGGGAAACTCTGCCGTTACAATGAGAATGGTCTTTGCTGTCACCTCTCCTCGTGCTTCCGGCTAATCCTAACTTCCCTTCATTAAATCCCAGCTGCCTCTAGCCCACTCACACGGACATGTTGAAGAGCATGACAGGAGAATGGATTGAAACCGAGAGTTCAATAGCCAGAAAGAACGAGGAAGAAGGAAATAAACTGGGTGTCTGGATCCCAGGGGATACAGACTCCAGGCTGA
>NW_025118705.1:0-1035 GCF_004010195.1 Chiloscyllium plagiosum
TCCTAATAGCACCAGCAAGTTCCCCACCCAGATCCCTCTCTCAAACTCAATACAAATGACATGAGACAAATTATTGTTAGATTTAACCCAATGAGTTGAAAACACTGCTGACCCCACTCCCAGTTACTGCTAATTAAATATCTTCGTTTCTGCGTTCTGAAACCTGTTAACAGATCGCTCCATAACATCGTGTCTCAATCTTTCCATCTCTATCTTTAACCCAAATCCCTCCCAATTATTGTTGAAACTGATTCCCACAACATCTCTCTCTGACACTGATTTCCACACCCACAGCACCCTTTGTCATGGCTCAATGCAGTTGTGGAGCTGTAAATGGATGGAAGCTGCACATCCTGTCACTTCCAGCATGGGCTGTAAGAATCGCCACGTTGTGAGTGATCTAAGGCAATCATACCGCACCGCACAAATTCCTGGGGTGTTTGCACAGCTTCCCATCCTGGATAGACACCAAATCCAGGTTTTCAGATCGATGCACTTGAGTGGTCTGCACAATGCTCCATTTTGGACTGATGTCGGCGTTGTATTGAGCAGTACACCAGCCTAATCTGCACAGTGCTCCATACTGAAGAGACATCTCGTCTGGCCTTCTGGTATCTGGTGTGGTTCTGTCAGGTGGACTGAGAATATCATATAAGTAAACATATTCTTTGATCTGTTGTTTCATCTTCTAATTCTTGTACTTGAATTCTCATGCCAATAATGTTGCAGTGTGACCATGCAAAGTACGTCATGTTGGCAGTCTCCACTGTCCTGGCCGCAGCCACAGCTTCTTCATTCAGAAACAATCAGCCATTCCCACCATTTTCGGGTCTCCATTTCGAAAGAAAGGATGGCATATTGAATAAAGGCCGTCCCCTTGATATACGGTTTAAAACATTCACCTTTTCATCAATTCTGAACACCAACGAACCACATTAAAATATCCCACGTGGTCTGAGAGCAATGGAGATTCTTTCAAATGAACACTTCCGATGTCTGAATCGGTCAGAGAGACCTCTTCAATCCACACTGCAC
>NW_025118706.1:0-1035 GCF_004010195.1 Chiloscyllium plagiosum
GGTTAGGCCACTGTTAGAATATTGTGCGCAATTATGGTCTCCTTCCTATTGGAAAGATGTTGTGAAACTTGAAAGGGTTCAGAAAAGATTTACAAGGATGTTGCCAGGGTTGGAGGATTTGTGCTTTCTAGGAAAGGTTGAACAGGCTGGGATGTTTTCCCTGGAGTGTCGGAGGCTGAGAGGTGACCCCATAGAGGTTTATAAAATCATGAAGGGCATGGATATTCATTTTCCAGTGGTGGAGGATTCCAGAACTCGAGTGTTTAGGTTTAGGGTTAGAAGGAAAAGATATAAAAGGGACCTAAGGGGCAACTTTTTCACACAGAGGGTGGTGCATGTATGGAATGAGCTGCCAGAGAAATTGGTGGAGGCTGGTATAACTACAGCATTTAAAAGGCATTTGGATGGGTGGATGAATAGGAAGGGTTTAAAGTGATATGGGCCAACTGCTGGCAATGGGACTAGATTAGGTTAGGCTATCTGATCGTTGTGGACGAGTTGGACAGTAAGGTCTGTTTCCGTGCTGTACATCTCTATGACTGTATGACTCAATCTCTCTTCGTAGGTCAGTCCTGCCATGCCCAGGTACCAGCCCAGTGAACATCCACTGCACTCTTTCCACAGTAGATCCTTTCTTAGGTAATGAGTTTGAAACTGCACACAATGTTCTAGATACGGTTTCACCAAGGTCCTGTATTACTGCAGTAATCATCCAGGCTTCTCAACTCAAATCCTTTTGTAATGAAGGCCAACATACCACTTCCTAATTGCTTGCTACAGCAGCCTGGATCCCTTAGTACATTCACACATCCATACAGTTCATTTGTTTTTGGCAATGACATGTAGAATTTCATATTTAACCACATTGTAAAATGTAGCCTGCAGACTGCCTTGTGTGAGCAAATACACAGACACACAAATACGCACCCACAGATATGCACACACATAGGCACACACACAAAAACATAGACATGCACACAAACAAAAACATACACAGACACACCTTTTACACACATAAACACGGACATGCAAACA
>NW_025118707.1:0-1035 GCF_004010195.1 Chiloscyllium plagiosum
AATGTGTTTTGTCTGTTACGTGAATGTTCCCCAAACTTTAACAGCACAAGTTTGAATATTGTCTGCGTCTTGTCGCACATGGCTACAAATGGCTTCAGAATCTGAGTGCTGACTTTTTTTTCTGAACATTGTGTAGTCTTCAGTGAATATCCCCACTTCGGATCGTTGTGAACTCAATGGACTGCTTACACACTGCAGGGGTTCCCCGCTGGTCAACTGCAGATGCCTGGGCTGAGGGAGATACCCTGAGAATCTCCTGTAGAGATACGCCACGGCTGAGATGATTGATGCCCACCGATAGTAAATAGCTTCTCTTGTGCTGTGAATAACTCCGAGCAGTGGAGAGGTCACAATCGATTCTCATTTCTGCGATTTTGCTCAGGCTTCTTGATGCCATCCTCAGTCTAATACTGCCTTGAGTGGGCCAGTCTCTCTTTCCTGAGCCCCTGTGTTCCCTCTATTGTTCATATCAATAGGTCATGGTGTAGAATTCGAGACTGGTTTCTTCAAACAGAATAACGTGATTGTCAGGAATTTTCTTACACAGTGAGTTAAGAGAGCTAGATAACTGAAAGGGACCAGTGGTTCCTGCAGAGATCGGTTGTGGGATCGCTGTTTGTTGTGATTTTTATAAATGATTTGGATGAAGAAGCGGAAGGGTAGGTTTGTAAGTTTGCCGATGACGCGAAGGTTTGTGGAGTGGTACATAGTGTGGAGGGCTGTTGTCGGTTGCAATGGGGCATTCACAGGATGCAGAACTGGGCTGAGAAGTGGCAAATAGATTTCAACCTGGAAAAGTGTGAAGTGATTCTCTTTGCAAGCTCGAATATGAATGCAGAATACAGTGTTAAAGGCAGGATTGTTGGCAGAGTGGAGGAACAGATGGATCTTGGGGTCCATGTCCATAGATCCCTTACGTTTGCTACCCAAATTGTGATAGGGTTGTTAAGAAGGCATTTCGTACTTTAGTTTTGATTAGCAGGGAATTGAGTTTAAGAGCCGCAAGGTTGCACTGCAGCTCTATAGCGCCTTGGC
>NW_025118708.1:0-1035 GCF_004010195.1 Chiloscyllium plagiosum
ACGAACTGTCCCCCAGTATCTCTCTCTCTCTGTGTCGATAATGCTAAACCCTGCCAGTTTTAGACTGATTTCCTACGTGCCTGTTCTCCCTCAAACAATGATTTTCACATCTAACGCCACCTCATCACACGCACCACAGACAGGCAAATTCGCTTTCTTTTTGTGATCTAATTCAGATATGGAGAAATACATTTGTAGGAACACCATTTACTGTCACTCACAGTATTGGCTGCTAATTTCCTCGTGCGAGGCACTTGCCTTCTGCAAGTATAATACCAATATACTGCCAATAACTTGCAATGCTTCCAATGCTGGGCAGATAGTCAGTTTACAGAGCAATAACTTGTATGGTCTCCATAGCTTTACATGTTGGCTGTCGTTTTTCCAATGTGATGGTTTGTGAACTGGTTCTGTGAGGCAGATTCAGAATTTGGTCTAACTAA
Organism: Chiloscyllium plagiosum; assembly: GCF_004010195.1. Lineage (NCBI taxonomy): Eukaryota > Metazoa > Chordata > Chondrichthyes > Orectolobiformes > Hemiscylliidae > Chiloscyllium > Chiloscyllium plagiosum. The sequence goes on from NW_025118708.1 coordinate 444, forward strand.
TGACTTCAGCTGATCTGATGATGACTTTATTCAATGTTTTCATTCTACTGATTGAACCCTTCATGTTCTCGCTGCTCAAGTAATTACCATTCCCTGTGCTTTCGCATGTTAGGACAACATATTCTCAGTTAATTAACTCGGTTTCTGTCTCTAATTTCAATCTTTTTGTCCCACCGCCTCATACCCTAGTCTTAGTTTTATGCTCCCTAACGTTTCACGGTCTGACAGTGTGAAGGAAAATCAACAGCAGGAAGAACTGCAGAATAAATGAAAAGGACAATAGCATACATTTAAATGTTTCATAGAATTAATGACAGAACAGTGAGACTTACCAGGGACACCAACGACAGCCAAGATAGGATAATAAAAGTATTGAATAATGTAAAGTGCATTTACGATACGCCATGATAATGGCTTTTGATCATAATATGTAGAAAAATACCAAACAATCCAGGATAGACTCCTGTCTGTGAAGGTTACATTCCAGTCTTTTGCTCTCAGATTCTGATCCATTGTTCGAAGATCCCTGTGTATTGCTCTCAGATTCTGATCTCTCCTACCCACTCTGTCTTGAACTGCTGATCGTTGTTTG
>NW_025118709.1:0-1035 GCF_004010195.1 Chiloscyllium plagiosum
ACCCCATCACACTTACTGCGTCACTATCACACTGACACCCTCAAAATTATTGCGTCTCTATCATCCTGATCCCCTTACACTTACTGTGTCACTATCAACCTGAAACCCTCAGATGTACTGCGTCACTATCTCACTGATTCCCTCATACTTACTGTGTCACTATCACCCTGATCGTATCACACTTATTGAGTCACTATCCCCCTGATCCCCTCACACTTACTGCGTCACTATCTCACTGACACCCTCAAACTTATTGCGTCACTATCCTCCTAATCCCATCACACTTACTGCGTCACTATCTCCCTGATCCCCTCACACTTACTGCGTCATTATCACCCTGATACCCTCACACTTACTGTGTCACTATCACCCTGATCGCCTCACTCTTACTGCGTCACTATCATCCTGATCCCCTCACACTTACTGCATCACTATCACCCTGATCCCCTCACACTTATTGTGTCACTATCACCCTGATCCCCTCACACTTATGCGTCACTATCACCCTGATCCCATCACACTTACTGTGTCACTATCACCCTGATCCCATCACCCTTACTGTGTCACTATCATCCTGATACCCTCACACTTACTGGATCACTATCTCCCTGATCCCATCACCCTTACTGCGTCACTATCTCCCTGACCCCTCACAATTACTGTGTCACTATCTCCCTGATCCACTCACAATTAGTGCATCATTATCTCCCTGATCCCCTCACAATTAGTGCGTCACTATCTCCCTGATCCCCTCACACTCACTGCACTATTATCTCCCTGATCCCCTCGCCTTACTATGTCACAATCACCCTGAACCCCTCACACTGACTGCGTCACTATCTCCCTGATCCCCTCACACATCCTGCGTCACTGTCTCCCCGATCGCCTCACAATTACTGCGTCACTATCACCCTAACGCATTCACACTTACTGCGTCAATATCACCCTGACACCCTCACAATTACCGTGTCACTATCTCCCTGATCCCATCACCCTTACTTTGTCACTATCACCCTGACACCCTCACACTTACCG
>NW_025118710.1:0-1036 GCF_004010195.1 Chiloscyllium plagiosum
AAATCCTTCAAAACAACAGTTTCAACTTGCCTGACCATTTATAATTTCCTGACTTCTGTATCCCTCTCTCCTTAAACGGGGAAGTTACATTTACCAGTTCTGCCTCCCGCCACAGTTTCCTGAAAAATCGCGAACAATGCCTTCACATTCACCTTCGGTGTCTCTTTAGAACTACGGTGTGTTGTCCAACTGGTCTCACTGATTGATCTAACTTCACCTTTCCCAGCACCTTCTCCTTACTGGTGGTCACTATACTCAACTCTAACCCCTGACCGACTTGAAGTTCTGGCATTTTGCTGGTGTCTTCCACCGTGAAGACCGTTGAAAAGTTTAAATTCTTCTGCCACTCCATTGCTTCCCAAAACTATTCAAGCTTCATTTTCCAACATTCCTTTGTTTGTTCTTTACTCCCTGTCTTCCTTGTTATATATCTAAAAATCTCTTTTCAATGTTCTGTTACATGATTAACAAGCGGAATATCAGATTTCACCCTCTCCTCCCATTTTCTGTTATTAGTTATCCGTGCTGGAATTTGTAGGCTTCGTAATCGTCTAGATTCCCAATAGTCTTCACCACATTGTGCACATTTTCTTTTGTTTTATGCTGTCCGAGTTCGTTATCACTCATGGCTGCCTTGTCTTCTGCTGAATATCTTTCTGCTGACTTGGCATGAATTTCTGATGTGGTGCTGAATTATCTCCAGAAACTACTGCCATTGCTGCTTCACCATATTCCCGTGCTCAGCTCCCCTTCCAACTAGCTGTGACCAACTCCTCCCTCATGTCTTCTTAGTTACATTACTCAATTATTAGCCATCTCATCCAAACGTGAGCAATAGATGTAAACTGAAGGAGAGCGGTTTGAGACATGGGGCACAAAGAAAGACTGGAGGATTTATTAACTAGATGGAAAGCCAGAGAGCGAAAGAGAGATAGAGAATATTGACGTGTAGATGTAAAAAATAGAGAAGTCTACATGACTGATAGAGGTAGATGTACTTCCATATTTGGTTTGACAATTCCTGTGTGCTGTTATC
>NW_025118711.1:0-1036 GCF_004010195.1 Chiloscyllium plagiosum
AAAAGAGAGGGTCAGTACTGAGGGAGTGCTGCATTGTCAGATGGTCAGGACTGAGGGAGTGCAGCACTGTCAAGGGTCAGGACTGAGGTAGTGCTGCACTGTCAGAGGGTCAGGACTGAGGGAGTGCTGCACTGTCGGAGGATCAGTAATGAGGGATTGCTGCACTGTCAGAGGGTCAGTACTGAGGGAGTGCTGCACTGTCAGAGTGTCAGTACTGAGGGAGCGGTGCATTCTCAGAGAGTTAGTACTGAGGGAGTGCTGCACTGTAAGACTGTCAGAACTAAAGGAACGCTGCACTGTCAACGAGCTGCACTGTCAGTGGGTCAGTACTGAGGGAGTGGTGCACTGTCAGAGGGTCAGTACTGAGGGAGTGCTGCACTGTCACACAGTCGGTATGGGGGCAGTTCCACACTGTCAGATGGTCAGTACTGAGGAAGTTCTGCACTGTGTGAGCGTCAATACTGAGGGAGTGCCGCACTGTCAGAGAAGCAGTTCTGAGGGATCACTGCACTGTCGGACAGTCAGTAGTGAGGAACTACTGTATTACCAGAGGGCCATTTCTGAGGAGTACTACACTGTCAAAGGGTCAGTACTGAGGGAGCACTACACTGTCAGACGTTCAGTCCAGAGGGAATGCCGCACTGTCTGAGGCTCTGTACTCTGAGAGCACTGCACCATCAGAGGGTCAGTATTAAACGAGCACTACACTATCAGAGGGACAGAACTGAGGGAGCATGCACTATCAAAAGGTCACTACTGAGGGAACGCTACACAGTGAGAGTGTCAATTCTGAGTGAGTGCTATTTCAGAGAGTCAGTACAGAGAGAGTGCTGCACTGTCAGATGGTCAGTACTGAGAGAATGCTGCACAGTCAGATGTTCAGTACCGAAAGAGTGCTGCACTGTCAGAAGGGTCAGTACTGAGGGAGTGCTGCACTGTCAGAGGGTCAGTACTGAGTGAGCACCACACTGTCAGAGTTTCAGTCCCGACGGCAAGCCTCACAATCAGAGGATCTGCACTGAGAGAGCACTGCACC
>NW_025118712.1:0-1036 GCF_004010195.1 Chiloscyllium plagiosum
ATTTGAAAACTCAAGCACCTCACTACTGCAACTCAACGAAAGAGCTGTTCCAATTCCTGTAACATCCCATAAACACACCATTTGGTGAAAGGTAAATGTAAACAAGGACTTTACAGGCAGGAGAGATTTCTGAGAGAAAAATCAGTCACGGATCATCTACTGAAGCATGGAATCTGTTTCAGCTGCAACAGCTTCTGTGCCTGCTTTGGACAGCATTTCTGTTACAAATAAACCAAATCAAAACAAAAATCTGAACTGGGAGAACTGGCCATTCCTCTACCATGGTTCTACTGGGCTCTTTCTGAGACATTTTGACATCTCTGCCGTTATAACTTCTCATTTACAATAACACCCAAGGACAAAATAACCTTCTGAAAGTGCCAGCATTATTACACTGACCTGAGAGTGTTTGATAGAGTGGTTAAAGCAATGCAGAAAATATTTACGTAGAAAATTCCATTTGTTTCCAAACCCAGACAGTTGTTTTGTTCAACATTACGATGAGAATATAATGAAAAGAGTGAGCAAATCACAATGAGGGACTTTTAAATGCTCAGTCTGGTCAATGTTTGGATACTGACATTGTGGAGCTGACGTACACTCGGTATGGTTTATGAGTGTTCAATGTAAGGCGCCATGTGCTGCAGGAGTCCATCAAATTTATAACATCTTGAGTGGGATTGGGTCCAAGATGCAGAATTATATAGCTTTGGTGACACACTTGAAGTCATCAGCAGCGATAAAATTGCATGACATGTTTGTTGGCAGGTCATTTATACAAATGCTGAAGTGCATTTAGACCAGAATGGAGCACTGTGATAGTCCTTTGAACAGGCTGTCTCATGCATTTCCTTGTTGATTAGGGCTGTTTCTATTGTAAGGGATAGTGTGAATAACAGTCCAGCTCAAGTTTGGAAGCACCCTGGACAAATTTAGAAGATAGTTAGTATTTTGCAGATTGTAGCGGTGAGGTGTGGAGCACTGTTTCTGAATCGAGGTTTTGTTTTTAAAAAAATGTCATGTGCAGGAGATTTCC
>NW_025118713.1:0-1036 GCF_004010195.1 Chiloscyllium plagiosum
ATGACAAAGGCAATGGGCCCTGACAGCATTCCTACAATGGGACTGAAGATTGTGCTGCACAACAAGCCGTGTCGCTGGGGAAGCAGTTTCATTCCAGCTCCAACTCTGACATCTGCCTGGCCACGTGGAAAGTTCCTCAACTATATCCAGTCCCATAACAAGTGAATTACTATAGTCTGACCATTTACCACGCCCTCAGTCCCGTCGCGATCGTCGCATTGGTGGGAGTTCTTTTTGACAGAGCTGTCAAGCAGCACAGAAATAATGTAGTCAGTGTGGTTTCCGATAGGTCCCCATGTGTAGATGGTGCTGTTGTGCAAATGTCACTGGATTACTGATCCAGACCAGGCTAATGCTCTGGCAGCTGGTGGAAATTGAAAACAATTAACAAAATATCTTAAAATCTGGTGCCAGTAATATTGACCTTGAATCTAATATCCATTGTAAACAGATGTACTTTCCCCAATGTACTTTCATGAAGTGAATCTCCCGTGCTTCCTGGTCTGGCCTACAAGTGTCTCCAGACACACAGACATGTGATAAACTCTACAATGGTCTCTGAAACGGCCAAGCAAGACACTCAATTGTATCAAATTACTGTGAGTTCTTGAAGGATGAAACTAGACAGAACACCGGCAACGAGCTTTGGAGAAGGGAACGGGAAACACAGTCCTTTCAACCAGACAGATGCTACCTTCCTAATTTTTAAGAGCTTGTGACCACAATGACAGAGTTTTCCTGCACACTGCACAGAAACATCAGGAAGGGACAGGACATTAGACACTTTGAGCTTCCCCTGTTCTAGCTCATCGAGACAAGTTCACTTTTACCACCCTAGTTAATACATTCTTCAGGAACTCATCAATTCCTGTCTTATGCTGCTCAATAATTGACCGTCCAACCCATACAATCACATAAGCACTGATTCTGCACTGTCATAAATACAGCACGACCTACATTAGTCCCACTTTCCGATACGAGGCACATAGCCATGTATGCTATAGCACTTCAAGGGCATGACCACATATTTATTCAC
>NW_025118714.1:0-1036 GCF_004010195.1 Chiloscyllium plagiosum
AGGGGATTTCCAATTAATGTTCCATTTAGTGTTTTTTCACTTGAAGTTACAGCTTTCTGGAACAGAACTACAACTTCAAGTTGGGATTTGTTGTATTTGTTTATTAATTATCAGGAATAAAATTGGACAAGGCCGACAATTGGGCAAAGGGATTGCAAACTAAATTGGCGCATGCCTGTCTGTCGCAATGTTGGTGTTAAACAAACTTTTTATCGACTCTATAATTTGTGCAACTTCACAAACGTCCATTCTATCTGTGCTTATCTAATCTGGCTTGTTAAATGGCCCTGATTTTAATAGCTCAGCCATTGGTGTTTATGCCTTCAGCTGTGAAACTCTAAGCTCTGGATTCTCTTTCTCTGAACCCTGCTGGCTTCCTACCTCTTTGCTCCTTTCAAATGCTCCATAAAACCTATCTCTACCATCAAACGTTTACTTATCTGCTCCAGTTCTGGTTTGGTGTCAAATGTTGTTTCGTAATGCCCCTAAGAAACTTAGAACTCTTTCTTTTAAATTACAGATGCTATATAAATATATGTTACTGTTGTTTAACATAAGTGTAGAACGCAAGATTTAGGGTGAAGGCAAAACTGAGGCTAAGGCTAGCAATTCACCTGCAAGTCCTTGATGATCCCTTTGAATAGAACAGGCTGGCTAGAAGCTGTGGTGCGGTCATTACTGCTGCTGAATGTATATGTTTAAAAGAAGTGTTAACCAGAACAATGAGATTGGAAGTGGCAGCACCGGAACCAACTCACAAGTTGCTCGGCATTACAACATGCCTGCCTTCTATACTTCTAGTACATTCTTCCAATACCTACATTAAGATCCTCAGCAGCACGATATTTGGCGCTGGCTGTGTATACATGGTTTGACATCATTTTGGTACCAGAACAACAGCAGTAGCACAGAAACTACAGAAGGCTATTTAGTGTCATTTATTTGGGTTTAATATTAAGGTATTATAAAAGGTCTAGTTTTAAGTTCGAACTGATATTGTGCATGCAGGTCCAAAGCAGCAGCTAACTACTAGTTG
>NW_025118715.1:0-1036 GCF_004010195.1 Chiloscyllium plagiosum
TCCCATTTGCCAACGTTTGGCCCATTTTACTCTTAACCTTTCCTATTCATGTACCCATCCAGATGCCTTTTAAATGTAATTGTACTAGCCTCAGGCAGCTCATTCTATACACCCTCTACATGAGAAATTAACCCTTAGGTCCCTTTCAAATCTTTGCCCTCTCACCTTAAACCAATGCCCTCTAGCTTTTGACTAATCTATCCTGGGAAAAAGAGTTTGGCTATTCACCCTAACCATCCCCCCACCCCCACCCCATGATTTTATAAATCTCTATGAGGTCACCCCTCAGCCTCCAATGCTTCAGGGAAAATGGCCCCAGCCTGTTCAGCCTCTCCCCCTGAATCTGCCCACATTCTCCTGGGTGGTTGGGTTAAAAATCAGACTGCATTCTGTACTTTTGACTATCCACCTCTTGTTCTACTTTGTTCCTTTGCTTCCTTCTTGGCGGCCTGTTGCTGACTAGGTTCAATTTGAATTTTCATCATTGGCTGAAACTTCCGTCCCCTGCCTCATGCTGTCCTGCTCTCTCTTATCAATGATTCTCATGACCCTGTACCAGCTCAAACCCAGGATCTATTCACAGTCTGGCCCTCAGAAGCCAAGATATGGCTGTGATTTCCATTATAGCTTACAGGTCAGCCATGACTACTATGCCTGCTACAGTTGAATTGGCTAGCCTAGCCCTCACTGCCTGGGTCACCAGTAAAGAACTATACTCAGATTGCAATCTGCCCTGACCATCTCCCTTCCCTTCCTGCACCTCTCCATCTCCATTAATGACGATCGACTTGACACTGACATTTTTTACAAACCCACCGACTCCCACAGCTACCTGGATTACATTTCTTCCCACCCTACCTCCTGCAAAAATGCCATCCCGTATTCCCAATTCCTCCGCCTCCGCCGTATCTGCTCCCAGGAGGACCAGTTCCACCACAGAACACACCAGATGGCCTCCTTCTTTACAGACCGCAATTTCTCTTCCCTCGTGGTTAAAGATGCCCTCCAATGCATCTCATCCACATCCCGCACCTCC
>NW_025118716.1:0-1036 GCF_004010195.1 Chiloscyllium plagiosum
GTAGACTGTCCAATTTGTAATCGTTCCACCTTCTCCAGAACTAGTCCCAATGTCCCACAAATCTGAACCCTTCCTCTTACACCATCCCTCATGCCACATTTTCATCCTGCCTATTCTTTCATTTCTACCCTGGTGATCACGTGGCATTGGTAGTAATCCTGACATCACTACCTTTGAGGTCCTCCTCTTTAACGTCTCTCCTAGCTCCCTGAATTCTGCTTTCAGGACCTCATCTCATTTTTTACTTATATCATTGATGCCTATGTGCACCACGACAACTGACTGTTCACCCTCCCCTTTCAGAATGCTCTGCAGCCAATAGATGATATCCCTGACTCCAGCACCTGAAACATACCATCTGGGAGTCTCCTTTTCGGCCACAGAACCGCCTACCTACTCCCCTCACAATAGGATCCCCTATGACTATGGCCCTACGAGTCTTTTTCCCACCCTTCTGAACAGCAGTGCCCATCACGGTGCCATGATCCTTGCAACTGCTGCCCTCCCCTTGTGAGCAATCTCCCCCAACAGTATCCAAACCCATATACCTGTTTTGGAGGGAGATGACCGGACGAAACAACTGCACTGCCTTCCTACTCTCTCTCTCTTTCTTTTGGTCACCAATTGACTGTCTCCTTCAGCAGCTCTAACTTGCGGTGTGACCAGTTCACTAAACTATTATCCACAACCTCCCCAGCATCATGTCTGCTCCACAGTGAGTCCATCCGCAGCTCCAGAGCCATCATGCGGTCAAACAAGAGCTGCAGCTGGACACACTTCTCAGAGTCAGGGATGTCAGCCACTTCCCTGAGCTCCCACGTCAGGCAGGAGGCATATGCCATGGGTCTGAGGTCCCTGCCATTTTAGGCCTTAGCTTTTTATCAACAAACTAAAACCAAACTATGCACTTGAATATATGAAAGAAAGAAAGATAAAAAAAATCCTTACCTTACAGAATCCTTTTCTCTTGTGGTTACTGGAAGGTGGGCGAGAGGGAAATATAACATGTGTAGTATCTCGGGTTTAGCCGCTTCCC
>NW_025118717.1:0-1036 GCF_004010195.1 Chiloscyllium plagiosum
ACTTTTATAAACCTCTATAAGGTCATCTCTCAACCTTCTATACTACAATGAAAGAAGTCCCAGCCAATCCAGCCTTGTCTTATAATTTAACCCTTCATTTTTGGCAACATCCTGGTAAATCTTTTCTGAATCCTCTCGGCTTAATAATATCCTCCTAGAACAGGGAGACCGGAACTGGACACAGTACTCCAGAAGAGGCCTCACTAATGTCCTGTAAAACCTCAACATTATCTTTTATATTACTAGCTAGCTTATTCTCATATTTCATCTTCTCCCACCATATTGCTTTTCAGTTGTCTGCTGAGTTTAAATGCTTTCCAATTCTCTAGCTTCTCATTAACCTTAATCACATTGTATGCTGTTTATTTTGTTTTTATGCTGTCCTTAATTTCCTTGATCAGTCATGATTGCCTCATCCTGTGTTTCTTCTTCCTTAGGATGAATTTCTGCTGTGCCTCCTGAATTACCCCGGAAACACCTGCCATTGCTGCTCCACCATCTGCCCTTCCAATCAACTCTGGCCAGCTCCTCCCTCAGGTCTTTGCAGTTACCTTTACTCAATTGTAATACTATTAGATTTAACTCCAGGTTCTCCATCTCAAACTGCAGGGTGAATTCTATCATAGTATAGTTACTGCCCCCTAGGGATTCCTTCACCTTCAGCTCCCTAATCAAATCTGTCTCATTACACATCACCAAATCCAGGATTATCTGTTCCCTAGTGGGCTCTACATCCAATCTGCTCCAAAACATCATCTTGTAGATATTCTACAAATTCCTTTTCTTGGAACCATTACCAACCTGATTTTCCCTGTCTGCTTGCATTTAGAGACCCCCATGATTATTGTAGTAATGCCTTTCTTACATAACTTTTCTATCTCCTAATTTATTTTCTTCTGCACATTCTGACTATTGCTAGGAGGCCTGTATCTAGCTCGCATCAGGGTTTTTTTCTCTTTGCTGTTCTTCAAGTCTACCGACACAAATTTTACACCTTCCGGACCTACATTGCTTCTTCCTATTGATTTAATTTTAT
>NW_025118718.1:0-1036 GCF_004010195.1 Chiloscyllium plagiosum
CTGACAACACTACCCAGGGCTCGAACATTAACTGCACAAGTCCCGCCATGGTTTGTTTTACCAAAATGGAACACTTCATATTTATCTAATTAAACTCCATCTGCTATCCTTCAGCCCACTATCGCAGCAGTACTGTCCATCCTGTTTTATCACAGTTAACCTTCTTCACTGTCCAGAATATCACCAATTTTAGAGCCACCCACAAACGTATTTACCAGGAAACTAATATTCTCAGCCAAATCAATTATCCAAATCACAAACACCTCCAGTCAGAAAAAACAAAATGTCTCCAACTGCCCTCTGTCTTATACCATGAGGTAAATTGTATATCCAGTTGACTAGCTCGTCCTGGGTGCCATATTCTTTTACCTTGATCGGAATGTATTACCCAGTTTTCCATACGGAAGGAGAACATAAAACAGTAAAGTATAATGTTATGCCGACCTTTTTTTCCTCCTCCAAGATCAAACTAACCTGCATACATTTAATTTTACTACTACCCATGTGCCTTTCCAAGAGTCTATTAAATGCCCCTAATGTATCTAACTCGACTAACTCCACTGCAGTACATTCGACGCACCCACCACTCTTTGGAGACCCAAACTCTGAAATCTCCCCTAAATCTTCTTCCAGTCACCTTATTATTACACTCCCTTGTGACAGCCATTTCTGTCATGGGAAAAATGTCTTTCACTGTTCACTGTGTCTGTGCCTCTTATTATCTTATTCACCTCTACCAAGACGTCCCTCATCCTTCTTCACTCCAATGAGGAAAGCCTTACCTCCCTCAACCTTTCTTCATAAGAATGTTCTCCAGTACAGGCAGCATCCTTGTAAATCTTCTTTTTACCATCTCTAAAGCTTCCACATCTTTCCTGTAATGAGAGAACCAGAAATGAATGCAATATCGAAGTGTGGTCTGAGCAGAGCTCTATGGAGCTGCAGCATAGCCTCACGGCTCTGAAACTCAATCCCCCAGCAAATGAAAGCCAACACAACGTACTCCTTCTCAACAACCCTATAAGCTTGGGTGGCA
>NW_025118719.1:0-1036 GCF_004010195.1 Chiloscyllium plagiosum
CTTCTCCTCCTTCAATCATACGGTTCCTGCAGTATTGCGATTACAACGGAAAAGGAAAAGTTCTTTGAAGAAATGCCAAAATGTCTGAACAAATTCAGCAGCTCGTGTCCATCTATGATGAGAAAGGACAGTTAACATTTCGAGTCCAAGTGTTCAGAACTAAAGGCATGTGCGGGTGGGTGAAAAATGTGGAAGAGGGCGGACAGGATCCAAAATGATTGAACTCGATGTTGGGTCCTGCAAGCTGCATGGTCTTTCAGTAGAAAATGGGTTGCCGATCTTCCAGCTTGCGCTGTGCCTTGAAAGAGAACTGCAGAAGACCAGAGACTGGTATGATTGCTTGGGTACACAATGCAATGTTGAAGTGACAGGACACTGGAGGACCGGAGTAACTTTTGTTGATTCTGGACAGAACTTAAGTGATCTCAGCTTTGTCACCGACTCTGCTTTCCTCTCTCCATTGGAGAGAGATCACATTCTCAGCATGAAATACAGTTTCCTGGATTGAATGAAGTGCAGACAAATCACTGGAAGATGTGTCTGGAAGTTTCCACAGTGAGGAGAGACATCAGAAACCAGCAAGAAATGTATCTTACAACATAGAACGTTACAGTGCATTACAGGCACTTCGGCCGTCGATGTTGCACCGACCTGTGAAAATAATGTGATGTCCATTGCAATGGAAAATTAACATTTCTTTTGAAACCAATAAAAGCACAGGGAAACAAAAAAGTAAGGGCCTGGCTTTGCAGAGAGCAAGTGTTGGAGACAGAAAGAAAAACGATGTATATTTAAACCGAACTAATAGCAGACTGACAAGGCCAGCAAACTACCATATCAACAGTCAAAGAATTAGAGAACACAACTCCATATCTGGAAAGGAACTCGAATGTTTCAGGCCGCTGACATTGAAGTGTTGATAAGAAGAAGCGAATTGTACTTTAAAGGGAATATGTGAATGCTATCAGGCGGCCATTACATGAGGCGTTTTGCCAATGTATTTCCTGGGACACGGGAAACCTGAATTTGATGGAAC
>NW_025118720.1:0-1036 GCF_004010195.1 Chiloscyllium plagiosum
CAACACACATTGATCAGCCTGTGATCTCCAACAGACATTGATCAGTCTGAGAGCCCCAGCACACATTCATCAGTCTGTGATCTCCAATACGCATTGATCAGTCTGTGATCTCCAACACACATTGATCAGCCTGTGATCTCCAACACACATTGATCAGCCTGTGATCTCCAACACACATTCATCAGTCTGTGATCTCCAACACATATTGATCAGTCTGTGAACCCCAACACGGCACCGTGGGCAGCACGGTGGCACAGTGGTTAGCACTGCTGCCTCACAGCACCAGAGACCCGGGTTCAATTCCAGCCTCAGGCGACTGTCTGTGTGGAGTTTGCACGTTCTCCCCGTGTCTGCGTGGGTTTCCTCCGGGTGCTCCAGTTTCCTCCTACCATCCAAACATGTGCAGGGTCTGGTGAATTGGCCATACTAAATTGCCTGTCGTGTTCGGTAAGGGGGAAATGTAGGGGTATGGGTGGGTTTCGCTTCGGCAGGTCGGTGTGGACATGTTGGGCCGAAGGGCCTGGTTCCACATTTTAATCTAATCTAAAATCTATAATCTAAATCTAAAACACACATTGATCAGCCTGTGATCTCCAACACACATTGATCAGTCTGTGATCGCCAGCACACATTGATCAGTCTGTGATCTCCAACACACATTGTTCAGTCTGTGAGCCCCATCACACATTGATCAGCCTGGGATCTCCAGCACACATTGATCTGTCTGTGATCTCCAGCACACATTGATCAGCCTGTGATCTCCAACACACATCGATCAGTCTGTGATCTCGTACACACATTGATCAGTCTGTGATCTCCAGTACACATTGATCAGCCTGTGATCTCCAGCACACATTGATCAGCCTGTTATCTCCAACACACATTGTTCAGTCTGTGATCCCCATCACACATTGATCAGTCTGTGATCTCCATCACACATCGATCAGTCTGTGATCAACTACACACATTGATCACTGTGTGATCTCCTACACACATTGATCTATCTGTGATCTCCAACACACATTGATCAGTCTGT
>NW_025118721.1:0-1036 GCF_004010195.1 Chiloscyllium plagiosum
CACAACCTTCTGTCATTTCTCTTACTGTCCTTGCCAGGGCTGTGGCTACACCAGGACATTATGCACCCAGATAGTTTGCTGTCGTGGTGCATTTGTAGACATTGGTGAGGATCCTCTTGGACATGTCAAATGTCCTGAGCTGCCAGGGAAAGAAAAGGCGTTCTTGTGCCATCTCGGCTGTCACATCTACATGAGAGGTCTGTTATCGTTACTCCAAGCAACTTAATGCTTTCCACTCTTTCAACTTCAGTTCCATTGATGCAGATGGGGTCATGTTCTCCTCCTTTCTTTGTGAAGTCATTGATCAGTTGGTTAGTTCTGCCGACGTTGAAAGAGAGGATGGTCTCAGTGCAGCACATCACTAAGTCCTCTATTTCCGTTCTGTATTTTGACTTGCCATCATTACATACCTGTCCTACTATGATGGCGTCATCAGTGAACATGAAGATGGCATTCATTTAAAATTTGGCAATACAATCGTGGATGTACAGGGAATATAGTAGGGGGGCTGAGGACACATCCTTTGGAATTTCAGTGTAGAATGCTATCATGGAAGAGACACACTTACCTATTTTCACTGATTGTACTGTGGGTCAGAAAGCTGAGGATCCAAGTTCAGAGGGCGGAGCCAAGACTAAGGTCAGGGAGTTTTGTGATTATTCTGAAGGGAATAATGGTGTTGAAGGTGAACCTATAGTCAATGAGCAGGAATCTGACGAGGGTGTCCTTGTTGTCCAGATGTTCCAGGGATATGGCACCCGCTATGGACCCATTCCACTGGTAGTAAAACTGGAGGGGATCGAGGCAGGCTGGGAGACTGGAACTGATGTGGGCCATGACTAGCTTCTCGAAGAACTTCATTCCCCTCAGTCTCCTGCGCTCTAAAGAAAAATGTCCCAGCTTATCCAGCCTCTCCCTATGATTCTGCCCCTTGAGTCCTGGCAACATCCTTGTAAAGTTCCAGTTCAATACCATCCTTCCTATAGCAAGGTGACCAAAACTCTACACAATGCTGAATTTGGAAATATTTGGAACT
>NW_025118722.1:0-1036 GCF_004010195.1 Chiloscyllium plagiosum
GTTGCACAATGGGATTACCTCTGGAAATCTAGTCGATACATCCATTGTTGTTAATAAATACTTATTCCCACTTTTTGTTTGAGGTAGAGGACCTATGCAATCAATCAAGACTCTTGTGAAAAGTTCCTCAAATGCTGGAATAGGTATTAAAGGTGCAGGTTTTATTACTGCCTGGGGTTTTCCCATTAGCTGACATCCTAGTCCAGGCCAGTAAAAATGTCTTTGCATTTGAGCCTGTGTTTTCCTCACCCCTAAATAACTTCCAAGTGGTAGCTCATGCACCACTCGCAGCACCTCCTTTCTATACCCTACTGGCAAAACAATTTGTTGAATCTCTGCCCATTTCTAATCTGCTTGAATGTGTGATGGTTTCCATTTCCTCATTAAGACATCATTTGTTAATTACACACAGGGATGCATTCACTCTCCTTTCTCTGTAAATGCCTTTTGATACAACTGTTTTAACTCCTCATCTTTCTGCTGTAATTCAATCAGCTTAGAAGAGCTAAAGATACTGGTATGTTTACCTCATTGCTCCTGCTCTGTCCCACTTACCTGATCAAAACAGATCTCGGATAAAGCTATGTCAGCTTCCTTATCTGTGTCTTTTGATCTCTCCTGCTTCAGCTTCTGTTTCTGTGACCTTGTGATCACGCAATCTGGGAAAAATCGTGGCAAAACATCCTTCACTTCTTCAGTTGCCTGCGACTGCACTGGCTTTTCAACTAGAGTAGGCAGCACGCCTACCGGTGAATCAGCGATATCATTTGTATTCCTGGAGCTGAGAGTGTGTCCAGTACTCCTACCACAGATTCTCCACTCTTTTCTGGACTCTCTAACCTCACTTCACAGAATTGAGCACTTTTTGTCTCACCATGAATTCCTGTTACCAGTACCTTTCCTAGCAATAGTCCCTCAGGAGTACGTATCTCCTCATCCTTCAGCATCACAGACAGAGAGGATCCTGTGTTAACACTGTAACCTCCTTATCTACTACTCCTGACCTAAGTGAATAAACTTTACCCTTGCATGTATA
>NW_025118723.1:0-1036 GCF_004010195.1 Chiloscyllium plagiosum
ACCCTTTGGCCCAACGAGTCCACACCACCCCGCTGAAGCGCAACCCACCCATACCCCTACATTTACCCCTTACCTAACACTACGGGGTGACGTGTGATAACTGCCCCCTTAAGAAGTGTATTCCAAATCCCATGACACTCTGGGTGAAAAACAATCCTTGAATCATCTCTAAACCTCAAACCCTTCCCTTTAAAAGTGTCCTCCCCTGTTCTTGGCCGCTGCTGTCTATCGATCCTGTCCATGTCCCTCGTAATCTTATACTTCTGAATCACGTCCCCCTCAGCCTTCTCTCATTCAAACTAAACAACCCGATCTTATCCAGCGTCTCTCCATAGCTGATATACTCCATCACTGGAAACATCCAGGTGAATCTCTGCACCCCCTCCAGAATAATCACATATTTCCTGTAATGTGGCTCCCAGAACTCTACACAGTATTCCATATTGGTCTCACCAAAGTGCTACATAGATCTTGTAATCTATGCCTCGATGAGTAAATGTTATGCCTACTGCTTCCATTGACTTCTTACGTAACCTTTTATCCTCCCGCGTCACACTCGAGAATGTGTGGAAAAGCTCCCTATGAGTTACAATTCATTGCGTATTCCCCATTTAGTTCCTTCTTCCAAAGTGCATCACCTCAGTTATCAGACTTACATTCCATCTGCCATTGATCTACCCATCTGACCATTGCATCTGTATCTTACTGTAACATCAGACTTTCCTCCTCACTGCCAACCACCCGGTCAATCTTTGTATCAAACACAGACTTACTTATCACACTCCCACTCCCCCTCTACATTCACACCTGCACCATTTATGAATACCACAAGTAATAAGGGACACAGCACTGATCACTTTGGTATACCAGGTGACACCAGACTCCAGTCACACAAACAGCCTTCTACCACCGCCTATTTTGTGCAAAATTTTCTTTAACACTGATCTGAAACACATTGGTGTATAGTTCCCTGCTCTATCTCTACAACCCTTCCTATAAAGGTTGTTCTCCTGTCCTCGGAAACCTCCCTGTGACC
>NW_025118724.1:0-1036 GCF_004010195.1 Chiloscyllium plagiosum
TTCTCTCTCTGTCTTTCTTTCTTGTTCTTCCCTCTGTGTGTGTCTCTGTCTCCCTGCTGCCTCACTCTCCATCACATTCTCGCTCTTTCCCTCTCTGCCTCTCACTCTCTGTCGTTTTCTTTCTGTCACTGTCACCTCTGTCTGTCCTCCTTTCTCACTCTATCCCACTCTGCACGTCTGATTGTCTCTCTCTGTCTCTTACTCTCTTTGTAACTCCTTGCCTCTCTCTCTCACACACACACAAACTGTCTTTCTGTCTCGTTTTCTCTGCGTCTCCTTCTCTCACTGTTTCTCTATGCGTCTGTTTTTTTCTCACACACTGTTTTTTTGTCAGCTTGTCTCTCTCTGTCTGAAACATGTAGTTAAAGTCAGAACGGTATATTTACAAATACCAGATTTCACAAGGTAATGATTGGACGAGGTTCCCTACAGTGTGGAAACAAGCCCTTCGGCCCAACAAGTCCACACCGACCCTCTGAAGAGTGACACACCCACATACATTTCCCACATTTACTCTGACTAATGTTTCTAACACTATGGTCAATTTAGTATGGCCAATTCACATTACCTGCATATCTTTGAAGAGTGAGAGGAAACCGGAGCACCCGGAGGAACGTGCAAACTCCACACAGACAGTCGCCCGAGGTTCGAATGGAACTTGGGTCCCTGGTGCTGAGGCAGCAGTGCTAACCACTGAAACACAGTGCCACCCCTGGTCCTGCTTAATCCGATGAATTCTAATTCTTCAATAACAATATTATTTGGATGGATGGTAAATGATAATTTCCAGCGAAACTGTGGGTAGGTTGGTACATACCTGCGTGAGCCATACCAACATCACACAGATAAATGCCTGCAGGTCAAGGAACAGCAGCTCAGTGCTAATGTAATGGAGCCTGAAATTTGTTCATTCTTCTGTATCATTGAGGGGGTGATTATCTGAAAATTGTGTTCCAGGAGGCATAAACCTAAGCTTGATTTGCAGTTTGGAAGTATCTGTGCTCCGAGACAGTACGGTGTCTGCAGGGGAGTGCAG
>NW_025118725.1:0-1036 GCF_004010195.1 Chiloscyllium plagiosum
ATTTGTCGATGTCACAATCAACATCCACTACAAACTCAAAGTAGTTTATCAAAAACGATCTCCCTTTGTAAAATCTAGGCTGACTCCGCAAATCATATCATTATCCTCCAAAGATCTAGTTATTATGATTTACTAAAAAAATTCTAATATTTCCCCCCACATCTGAGATCGATTTATTCATCAGTTGGTATTCTGTTTTCTCTCTCTCTCCTGTTTTAAATATTTGTGGTCGCAGTAGCTACTTCCAAGTCTGCAGTATCTTTTCCACAACATATAATGCTATGACAAACTTTACCCTCCTTCAAAGATTTAAGGAATTGACTGTACAGAATCTGGCCAGTCTGTACTTGCTGCCGAAAGAGCTACCCAGCAAGCACAACTCTCCAGCTCTGACTCTGTAGCCGTCTCAGTTCATAGCACATTTAGTCAAGCAAACGTACCAACATTCAATACAATGAGCTTTGTTTTTTTTTTCCCAGTACTTCCTCTTTAATAATTCTAACTTCTTGCACTTCCACTTTTTCGCTAGTCACCGTGTTCCCTAACATTTCGGGAAGATTTTCTATTCCTTCCTCTGTGGAGACAGAACCCGGATGGAGATGGCCTCTGTCACCTTGTGAGGACATGAGAGGATCGCACTCTGGCAAAATGGATGCTTCACGCACTCCTTCCTAGAAAGTTCCAGAATCAAAACAGTTGATGGGCATTTTGTCCTCTTCCTGCTGCGAAATTACATTTTATGCTGGAGCAGGTTTTACAGCTCTGTGACCTCATTGTTGAAATTAACTGGCTTCACACTTTGCACATTGAAAAGTTTCAACATTTGGAATTATTTGTGGAAATCTCAGAAAGGATAGTGTAGTGTCCTGCTCCTTCCTATGCAGTCTCTCCAGACCCAGACTCTCTCCAAAATGCAATGCCAAACCTAGTCCAGAGTGGGAACACCAGATCCTCGGGTTTCCCTAAATCATTGTAGTAGCTGATAACACAAACCCAAGAAAACATGCAGAGAACCTCCTCTCACTTTCCAGTGACG
>NW_025118726.1:0-1036 GCF_004010195.1 Chiloscyllium plagiosum
TTTGGACTGCTTTTTAACACCAGCCATGTTGCATCAGGATGGATTGTGGATTCTCTTTTGTTTGTCTTTAAATGAATGACTTGGAAGAGAACATAGAAAGTATTGTTAGTAAGTTTGCAAACGACACCAAAATTGGTGGCATAGTAGACAATGAAGAAGGTTTCTTAAGATTACAACGGGATCTTGATGAAATAGATCAATGGGCTGAAAAATGGCAAATGGAGTACAATATGGATAAATGTGAGGTTTTGCATTTTGATACATCACACAAGGGTAGGGCCTTGGGTGGTGACAGAGAACAGGGAGAACTAGTCAC
This sequence comes from Chiloscyllium plagiosum, assembly GCF_004010195.1. NCBI lineage: Eukaryota > Metazoa > Chordata > Chondrichthyes > Orectolobiformes > Hemiscylliidae > Chiloscyllium > Chiloscyllium plagiosum. The sequence continues at coordinate 317 of NW_025118726.1, forward strand.
TTGATTAAAGAACTGGTTCAAAGGTATAAGACAGAAGGTGGTGGTGAAAGGTTGCTTTTCAGACTGGAGGCCTATGACCAGTGGTGTGCCACAAGGGTCAGTGCTGGGTCCACTACTTTTCCTCATTTATAAAAATGATTTTCATGTGAACAAAAGAGGTATGGTTAGTAAGTTTGCAGATGACACCAAAATTGGAGGTGTAGTGGACAGTGAAGAAGGTTACCTCAGAGTACAACGAGATCTTGATCCAATAGGCTGAGGAGTGGCAATAGAGTTTAATTTAGATAAATGTGAGGTGCTGCATTTTGGAAAGGCAAGTCAGGGCAGAACTTATACACTAATTGGCAAGATCCTGCTTTTGGCCATGCGATAGAAGCATGAGCAGGAGATCCAACATCTTGGGCAGCATGTGGTGGAGGTGGAGCAACGGAGCGCGGCTTCGAAACCACGGCAGAATCCTTGGCAGGTAGGGTTTAGGCCCTGGAGAGGCAAGTATGGGCCTTAGTGGAGCAGGTCAATGACCTCGATCATCTGATCAGGCTGCCGGAACTGGAGGAAGAAGGCCAGCTAATCAGCTTTCTGGAGCATTGGCTTCTGCAGTTCTTGAGGCTGGAAGTCGAGGAGGGCCGAGTGTGAGTTGAATGGGCCCACCAGGTCACAGTGCACAGGCCTAGATCAGACCAGCGCCCCCGCCCAGTCCTAGTGCGACTCCAGCACGAT
>NW_025118727.1:0-1036 GCF_004010195.1 Chiloscyllium plagiosum
CAGAGATCAGGAGTGATCCAGCTGAATAAGATCGATGGGTTGCATCCCTTATGTGATGATGCTATTCTTAAAACCTCTAACATTCTCATCTTTAACCATTTCTTTCTCTACGTATTCCAGTTAACTCAGTGGCTATTATCGTCTTGTCACGTGGAATGTGTGGACTCTCCAGATGTATCACCCACTACCTGGTGGCCATGGCGGTGGCAGATCTATTGGTCGTTTTCACTGATGTAATGCTGTTTACAATGTTTCCATTTTACTTCCCAGGGACTTACCTGGACACTACACCAGCACATTCTCTTCTACTTGTTCTGCTTTATGCAGCCACAGATATTTCTGTGTGGTTCACAGTCTCCTTCACATTTGACCGGTTTGTTGCAATTTGCTGCCTGAAGATGAAAGCAAGATATTGCACTGAGAAAACTGCGGCTGTGGTTATAAAAACAGTGAGTGTGCTGTTTTGCTTGGAAAACATTCCTTGGTACTTTCTGTATGAACCTGAATACATAATTGACAATGTACCTTGGGGCTACATCCTCCCAGTGAATTTCTTCAGTGCAGCTGCTTGGGTAGCATTTGATACCCTCAATATTATAATGACCCCTGTCCTCCCATTCATTCTGATTTTACTGCTCAATTCTCTGACAGTCAGACACATTTTAGTGACCAGCAGAATCCGCAGGAAGCTACTGGATCACAGCAAGAGAGAGAATCACACTGACCCAGAGATGGAGAACCGCAGGAAATCCATCATTTTAGTCTTCACCATCTCAGGCAGTTTTATACTGTTATGGATGACAAATGTTGTGCATTTCCTTTATTGGCGAATTGCAAAAGATTCTTACTAGACAGGTCCCCATGATCCTGCGTATATCACTGAACGATCTGCCTACATGCTGCAGCTTTTGAATACCTGCACCAACACCTGTATTTATGCAGTGACCCAGACTAAATTCAGAGAACAGCTGAAGGATGCAGTCCAATACCCACTCACTGTAACTGGGAAATTACTGAAATGATAGATACAGTTCAT
>NW_025118728.1:0-1036 GCF_004010195.1 Chiloscyllium plagiosum
TCAATCCCTGTCACTGACTGTAGTTCAATCACTGTCACAGACTGAGATTCACTTCCTGTCACTGAATGAGATTCAATCTCTGTCACTGACTGAGGGTCAATCCCTGTCACTGACTGAGGCTCAATCACTGTCACTGACTGAGAATCAATCCCTGTCACTGACTGTAGTTCAATCCCTGTCACAGACTGAGAATCAATCCCTGTCACTGACTGTCGTTCAATCCCTGTCACAGACTGAGATTCAATCCATGTCACTGACTGAGATTCAATCCCTGTCACTGATTGAGATTCATTCCCAGTCACAGACTGAGATTCACTTCCTCTCACTGAATGAGATCCAATCCCTGTCACTGACTGAGGCTCAATCCTTGTCACTGACTGAGGCTCAATCCTTGAGACTCATTGAGGCTCAATCCTGTCACTGACTGAGATTCAATCCCTGTCACTGTCTGCGGATCAATCCCAGCCGTCTGAGGGTCAATGCCAGTTACTGACTGATATTGAATCCCTGTCACTGACTGAGGTTCAATCCTTGTCACTAACTGAGATTAAATCCCTGTCTCTGACAGAGGGTCAATCCCGGTCACTCACTAAGGTTCAATCCCTGTTACTGACTGAGGTTCAATCCCTGTCACAGACTGAGATTCAATCCCTGTCAATGTCTGAGACTCAATAACTGTCACTGACTAAGGTTCAATCCCTGTCACTGACGGAGGTTCAATCCCTGTCACTGATTGAGATTCTAATCCTGTCACTGTCTGAGGTTCAATCCCTGTCACTGACTGTGATTGAATTCCATTTAACGAACTGAAATTCAATCCCTGTCACTGACTGAGGTTCAATCCCTGTCACTGATGGAGGTTCAATCCCTGTCACTGACTGAGACTCAATCCCTGTCACTGACTGAGATTCAATCCCTGTCACAGTCTGCGGGTCAATTCCAGTCACTAACTGAGATTCAATGCCTGTCACTGACTGAGGCTCAATCCTTGTCACTGACTGTGAATCAATCCCTGTCACTGACTGTAGTTCAATCC
>NW_025118729.1:0-1036 GCF_004010195.1 Chiloscyllium plagiosum
GTCCTGCTTACTATATACTGCAGCAGCATCCAGCCCAGGCCCCTGCCACCCAGCATGTCCCCAGAGAATCCTGTTCTTATCTTTCAGCCAGGGCTCCCTGATTGGACTAGATTAACAGCCCTGATCAAGGAACTCATATTCTCTGAAGTCCGTCTGGCTCACCTCGCGACAATCACTCCTCCCTGAGTCCAAGGACATGGGCCAGTTTTTATTTTGGAGCTCCTCCTGGGACATTTTAGCACTGAGTCTGCCTCTGTATGGGCAGCATGTAACAGACAGTAACTCACCTCTTGTGCCCAGAGCTTCTCGGAAGAAATTCATTATCTTCTTCGGGTGGGAAAGGCATCAAGGCTGTAACATCCGTCATGTCCATCTCAGATTCCAAGATATCTCCAACACTTAGAGTCATAGCTTCATACAGCATGGAAACAGACTCTTTGGTTCAACCAGTCCATGCCAAACATAATCCCAAATTAAACTAGTGTCACCTGCCTGCTCCTGACCCATATCTCTCCAAGTCTTTTCAATTTATGTACTTTTCCAAACGTCTTTTAAACATTGTAATTGTACCCGCATCCACCACTTCGCCAGGAAGTTCATTCAACATGTGAACCACCCTTTGTCCTTTATGTCTTTTATAAATCTCTCACCTCTCTCCTCTCACCTTAAAAGTATGCCCTCTCATTTTGCAATCTCTCACCCGAGGGAAAAGACAACTACCATTAACTCTATCTATATTTGACGGAGAGGGAGAACCCTGGGATCCAAAATAGTTGGAAAGGCTATTGGTGAAGCGGACATGTTTTATTCCTGCACCGTTTGTGAGTTTGCAATTTCCAGGTGATCTACGTGCTCGTTTAGGACCACTGCACCTATTCAAACTTTATATGTCACTGAACCTGACCTTGCATCAACCATGCCTCCCACCCATTGAGCCCATGAAAGGAACAGCATAGTAGATGTAGTCTAGGGTTTACTCAGCCATTCCCATGAATGTGGGGGAGCTGCTGGCAGTAATTTTGTCCTTGTGGGCACT
>NW_025118730.1:0-1036 GCF_004010195.1 Chiloscyllium plagiosum
CTCTTAGCGATGTGAAACTGGGCCCAACCCTTTCTCTCCCATGTATCAGAAAGAATGAGGGACACCTGGGATTCCAACCCTCAGACGCCCCCTGGAATGAGGCTTGGGCCCTCTGCTAATTAATTGCTGAATAGGAAGTAGATTTTAGGGATTTCCACATTGTGGAACAGAGGCTCAGGGATCACAGGCGATTAGTGCGGTTTCCTCAAATACGGGTGTATGGTAGTGAGCTATTGAGCACCAGCCCAGACAAGGGGTCAGAGTTCAAACAGTGATATCCCAGGAAGCCAACCAAGGAGAATTCCTCAGGAACAAAATTAAAAACAGACTGAGACCAGGAGTGAAGGCTCCTCTCCCATCTTGTCCCCCACACACCAGGCTCTCGCAATGGACTAGTCACTAAACCCACAGGCAATACCTTGTTCACTAACATTTATCACAAACTGATGCCAATCATAACGAATGCATCAGAGATACAGTAACCAGAGTAGTGTCCTTCCCCATTAAAATGATTATGTTGCCACCTGACCCACAGGATAAGGGGGTGAGGGACACGGAAATATGAGGGAAAGCCCACAACAGCAATTTGCAGATGAAAGAAAAGGGAATTCCTTGATGATTTAGCCACAGTATACAAGTCCACTCCCAGGGCAGGAGTGTTACCGGTCAGTATGCTGACGTGGCTAATTTGGAGAATAAGCTCAGGATCCTGACCCAACAACTCTCTAATGAGCCTGAGAAAGACTGAACACAGAAAACCCAGAAGAGACCATGGGACAACTAGTGGAGAATCAGGCTACCCATCACTTAGTGACCAGACGGGAGGGTCATGCCAACGCGATTAGCCAGATCACCAACGGCCCAAAAAGAGATGACGGCGAGCAGTAAAACCACACCCTGTGCAGTATCTACAGTAACGTGATGGTGGTACAGCTGAGGGAGGAGCTCAGGCAGGCCATCCCGGGTTAGTGACAAACAGCGTAAATATGTGTTCCAGGAGAAAACCCACACCAACATCTCTCACTGTCAGTGACAG
>NW_025118731.1:0-1036 GCF_004010195.1 Chiloscyllium plagiosum
GAGGCGAACACGCTCCTGACAGCACAGACGCTTGCCCACACCACAGTTCATTGCCCGGGAAGCAAGCCCAATTCTCGTCTATTTTAAAGATCAATGCAGTGGGGATCGAAACAGCATTTTAACAAGCTGCATTGTTGGAGTTGATCAGCAGAAATGGCAGCGGAGGGATTGGAACCCACGGCCCTATCGAAACTGAAGCCTTAATCCAGCGCCTTAGACCGCTCAGCCACGCTTCCAACCGGCCGTGTAGCCGAATTTCTTGCATTTCCAATTGTGCTCCTGGATAACAACAGATGCAAAGTCACGTGAAAAGGGTTCTATGATCCGTCTCCGACTCGCACAGCTCCTGGGATGTGCCCGTCTATAATATCAATTTCACAGAAGATAATGATAGCCCATCAATCCAGACAAAAACCAATGGTAAGCTGAGTCTATCTTCTCAGACTGTTTTCAGCTCCAAATGTACCTGTGAGTGCGTGAGAACATATGATCGGTTATGATTTGGTCAAATTACCATGACTGACATGACTGCAATTTCGATTCTTGCTTTGCTAAATGATTTCACCGATTGCTCGAAACACGTTTACACGGAACACGAAACACACCGGACTACTGGGAAAATGCACAAAGCCGAGCAGGCCGTGTTCCACATCTTACCGTGCAACATTGTTTCAGTCACTGTGTCTGTTTTGCAGAATAAGAGTCCCAAAGAATGTTCCCCACACTAAAACCGGAGGTAGCATTTCAATCCAAGAACGACAGATCACATTGTGAGGATGCTCTGACCTCGGAGCCAGTTCGAGATGCCCCTTTCCATGCCTTTTTACCTGAATCGTGCAATTTGCTGCAGAGATGTTCACACCTGGACATGAGCCACATGGATACCAACTGAGTTGGAAACCTATGTGGGAATCGAGGAGAAGCGACTCAATAAATTTTGCTAAATTCCGTGGTGCTCTTTAGAAATGCAGTTTCTGTTCACCTCAATCTAAAAGGCAGTTTATGAACATAGTAACAGAAGTCAAAAGGTAATTAT
>NW_025118732.1:0-1036 GCF_004010195.1 Chiloscyllium plagiosum
TTGAAAGATTTATAGTCCATCCATCAGTAACCCCTTCCATCCAGACTGAGTAAATATTTCCTTTTATTGTGATATGAAATGTGATGTAAGGAAGTGGTTAACTGAACCTGTTTGTTCAGTGACTGTGATTAATGTCAGTCTCCATAGATTGTAACTATCCATTGGAGTGTTTCCATCTTTTAATCATAAATGGGCTCCGTTTAACGTGTTATCACACAGTATGAGTGGGAGCATCACCAACAGCACGAACAGGATCAGTGGTTCCAGAGACAGGGCGAGGAGAGAGCAGAGAGTTACAATGGCCAGATTAGAAGCTGAAATAGGTGCTGATTATGAGTTTATCCACAAATAAAAGTTTGGATTCCATGAGAGCTTGAGAAAAATGTGTGAGATCTTCTTAATATGTATACCTGTGAGAGTAAGGTTTACTGGCATAGGCAGGAGTAGCAGGTAAAGGGGTTACAGATTTAAGAGGTACAGAAGCATGTCATTCTTTTATGCTGAGACATGAGGAGACATGTCATTGAGAAGGAGTATTGGATAGATGAGAAGTGCTCCATTATGGAACGTGTGGTTGGAGTGTTCGGTGAATCCATCAACAGAAATATTTCACAATTGGGAAGGAGACTTTGAGCTTTGTGTTTTTGTTACAACATTTCAGAATTTAAATTGCCAATAACGTGTCTGAAATGAATCTATATACTGATCATAATGCTGAAACGTTTGGAGAAATTTAGGAAGAAAACTTCTAGCCTGTTCAATTTGAAAGTTATACAGGTGGCTGGACCAGAAGATGTACTTGCTGACAAGTTGTCGCGACTTGGATGAAGAAAAACAGAGGTGTTCTGTGGCAGGAATAAACTGGCTGAAATAGAATGGAGTTGTGAATATTTGCATGCTTACTGTCAATGTCATATATAAGTATTATAGTCTACTAAAACAGAAAGAATAATGGGTTTAAAATGAAATTACCGTGTGTATTGATTATTCATTTTGTCAAAGGGTGTGTGTGTGTGACGATACTGTCATTTTAAAA
>NW_025118733.1:0-1036 GCF_004010195.1 Chiloscyllium plagiosum
AGTGACAGGGATTGAATCTCCGTCAGTGACTGGAGTTGAATCTCAGTCAGTGACAGGGATTGACCCTCAGTCAGTGACTGGGATTGAATCTCAATCAGTGGTAGGGATTGACGCACAGAAAGTGACAAGGATTGAATCTCAGTCAGTGACAGGGATTGACCCTCAGACAGTGACAGGGATTGAATCTCAGTCTGTGACAGGGATTGAACCTCAGTCAGTGACAGGGATTGAATCTCAATCAGTGACAGGGATTGAATCTCAGTCAGTGACAGGAATTGAATCTCAGTCAGTGACAGGGATTTAATCTCATTCAGTGACAGGGATTGAATCTCAGTGACAGGAATTGAATCTCAGTAAGTGATAGAAATTTAATCTCAGTCAGTGACAGGGATTGAACCTCAGTCTGTGACAGAAACTGAATCTCAGTTAGTGACAGGGATTGAATCTCAGTCAGTGTCAGGGATTGAGCCTCAGTCAGTGACATGGATTGAACCTCAGTCAGTGACAGGGATTGAATCTTAGTCGGTGACATGGATTGAATCTCAGTCAGTTTCAGGGATAGATTCTCAATCAGTGACAGGGATTGACCGTCAGACAGTGATAGGGATTGAATCTCAGTCAGAGACAGGTATTGAATCTCAGTTAGTTCCAGTGATTGAATGTCAGTCAGTGACCGGGATTCAATCTCAGTTAGTGACAGGGACGAAACCTCAGTCAGTGACACGGATTGAATCTCAGTAAGTTACAGTAATTGATTCTCAGTCAGTGACAGGAAGAGAATCTCAGTCAGTGACTGGGATTAAATCTCAATCAGTGGCAGGGATTGACGCTCAGAATGTGACAGGGATTGAGTTTCAGTCAGTGATAGGGTTGACCCTCAGTCAGTGACAGAGATTGAATCTCCGTCAGTGACAGAGATTGAACCGAAGTCAGTGACAGGGATTGAATCTCATGTAGTGAAAGGGATTCAATCTCAGTCGGAGACTTGGATTGACTCTCAGACAGTGACAGGAATTTAATATCAGTCAGTGACAGT
>NW_025118734.1:0-1036 GCF_004010195.1 Chiloscyllium plagiosum
AGTGTACGGTTCTGGTCACCACATTACAGGAAGAGTGTGATCCCATGAGAGACCAGGACAGAGGAGGAGTTTGTCAGGAATGGGGAGTTTTAACTTTGAGGAATGATTGGTTTGGCTGGGACTGTTTTCCTTGGAACACAGGAGGCTGAGGGGAGATTTGATCGAGGTGTGTAAAATGATAAGCGGCCTGGATAGAGTGGGTAGGAAGGACTGATTTCCATTAGCAGAGAGGGCAATAACCATGGGGAGAGGGGAGTTGACAGTAATTGTTTTCACCCAGAGGCTGGTGAGATCTGGGATTCACTCTCTGAAAGGGCGGGAGAGGCAGAAACCCTCATCACATTGAAAAAACACTTGGATATTCACTTGAACAGTGAAACCTCCAGAGCTATGGAGCAAGAGCTGGAAAGTCGAATGGAGTTCAATACATCTTTAACAAACCTCCGATCACCCACAGATCAGGAGAGCTTTATCCGAGAACATTGGAGCAGACTTGGATCTACACAATTCAGGAAAGAGTCACGTTGGGTGTCTGTGTAGAAGGTTGTAGATTACATTCCAAGCCTTGCTGCACAACACTGGGCTGACGTCAAGGGTGAGACTGCAAAGAGTCTCAGTGTCCTGGGGTCAGACAGGGTCACTGCTCTTAATGACCCCATGCCCCCTGGAAGGTGAGAGTGCGCAGACAATGGGTGAGGATTCGGATCTGGAGACTCAAACCTTAATGAAAGACTTGCATTTGTGTAGGACCTGTCCCCATCTCAGGATGCCCCAATGGATCTTTCCAACATTCTGTGCACAGCAAGATCCCAAACACAGTATGATAATTAACAGAGAAATAGATTTTTAGTGATTTTGACTGTGGGATAAATATTGACCTGGGACATCAGGGGGGAACTGCATGCTCTTCATCCAATAGTGCCATGGAATGGCATCTTTCACAACTGAAAGACTCCCAGTTCATCCAAAAAAAAAATAGTTCCTTGAATGTGGAGTTGCAGGTAGGTAGGTTGGGGGGGTGAAGAAGTAATTTGGT
>NW_025118735.1:0-1036 GCF_004010195.1 Chiloscyllium plagiosum
AATCACACACACACTGACGCTGGGGCTAATCTCACACACACATATGCGCGCGCACACACACACATACACAGGGGTTAAAGTCACACACACACTGACAGTGGGGTTAAAATCACACACACATTGACACTGCGATTAAAATCTCACGCACACAGGCACTGGGGTTAAAACACACACACACTCTGTCACTGAGGTTAAAATCACACACACAGACACACTGACACTGGGAGTAAAATCACACACACACTGACACTGGGGTTAAAATCACACACACACTGAAATGGGATTCAAATCACACACACACTGACACTGGCATTAAAATCACACACACACACACACTGACACTGGGGTTAAAATCTCACACACACTGACACAGGGGTTAAAATCAAACACACACTGACGCTGGGAGTAAAATCTCACACACTCTTACACTGGGATTCAAATCAGACACATACTGACACTGGGATTAAAATCTCACACACACTGACACTGGGGTTAAAAACACACACACACAAACTAACACTGGGGTTCAAATCACACACACACTGACACTGGGGTTAAAAACACACATAAACACACATAGTGACACTGGGGTTCAAATCACATACACACACTGACACTGGGGTTAAAATCACACATACACACACACTGACACTGGGAGTAAAATCACACACACTCTGACACTGGGATTCAAATCTCACACACACTGACACTGGGGTTAAAATCACACATACACACACACTGGCACTGGGAGTAAAATCACACACACTCTGACACTGGGATTCAAATCTCACACACAGACACTGTGGTTAAAATCACACACACACAAACTGACACTGGGGTTAAAAACACACTACACACACACAGACACTGGGGTTAAAATCACACACACTCTGACACTGGTGTAAAATCACACATACACAGACATGGGTTAAAATCACACACACTCTGACACTGGGGTAAAATCACACATACACAGACACTGGGGTTAAATGGGGTAAAATCACACATACACAGACACTGGGGTTAAAATCTCACA
>NW_025118736.1:0-1036 GCF_004010195.1 Chiloscyllium plagiosum
TATGCCTCAGTCAGTGACAGGGATTGAATCTCATTTAGTGAGAGAGATTGAATCTCAATCAGTGACAGGAAGTGAATCTCAGTCAGTGCCAGGGATTGAATCTCAGTCAGTGACAGGGATTGACCCTCAGTCAGTGAGAGGGATTGAATCTCAATCATTGACAGGAATTGAATCTCAGTCAGTGACAGGGATTGAACCTCAGTCAGTGACAGGAATTGTATCTCAGTCAGTGACAGGGATTGAATCTCATTCAGTGACAGGGATTGAACCTGTGTCAGTGACAGGGATTGTATCTCTTTCATTGACAGGGATTGAATCTCAGTCAGTGACAGGAATTGTATCTCAGTCAGTGACAGGGATTTAACCTCAATCAGTGACAGTGATTGAGCCTCAGTCAGTGACAGGGATTTAACCTCAATCAGTGACAGTGAGTGAGCCTCAGTCAGTGACAGGGATTGAGCCTCAATCAGTAACAGGGATTGAGCCTCAGTCAGTGACAGGGATTCAATCTCTGTCTGTGACATGGATTGAGCCTCAAATAGTGACAGGGATTGTCCCTAAGTCAGTGAGAGGGATTGAATCTCAATCAGTGACAGGAAGTGAATCTCAGTCAGTGCCAGGGATTGAATCTCAGTCAGTGGTAGGAATTGCATCTCAGTTAGTGACAGGGATTGAACCTCAGTCAGTGACTGGAATTGAATCTCAGTCAGTGATAGGGATTGAAACTCAGTCAGTGACAGGGATAGAGATTCAGTTAGTGACAGGGATTCAACCTCAGTCAGTGACAGGGATTGAATCTCAATCAGTGACAGGGATTGACGCTCAGACAGTAATAGGAATAGAATCGCAGTCAGTGACAGGGATTGAACGTCATTCTGTGAGAGGGGTTCAATCTCAGTCTGTGACAGGGATTGAGCCTCAATCATTGACAGGGATTGAGCCTCAATCATTGACAGGGATTTTTGTCATTCCCATGTCAAACTGATCATTTACCGGCTGCTGTGCTGCCGTCATTGCCGCTGAGTTTGCCCTTGCA
>NW_025118737.1:0-1036 GCF_004010195.1 Chiloscyllium plagiosum
CATTAGTAACAACGTTCAGCCAGGCGGGCTAAGGAGATGATCCATTTCAGCCTCCTTCAGTAGGCCCCAGCATCATTGACCCCAATTTTCAGGCAATTCGATTCACTCCACACAATGTCAAGAAATGGCTGGAGATACTGAAAGCTGTGACTTTACTCCAGAGATTGGCACATCTCTAGCCAAGCTGTTCCATTCCAGCAAGAACACTGACACCTACCAACAATGTGATTAACTGCCGAGTGTGCCCTGTGAAAAAAAAGCACGGCCCTTGCATTGCAGCCAATCACTGACCTGTTGGTGTACGGTGCACCGTGGAAATCTGATGGAAAGTGTCAGCAAAATGGGATCAATCAGCAATAATCTGCTCAGTGTCATTCAGGTAGTGTGCAGTCAGGCTCACTCAGATCCTGAACCTATTGCAAGCTCAGTTTTAAAGAGTGGAACTTCAAAGGGGCAGTGAGAGTAATTACTCTTAACACCGTGTCACAGGGTGTGACAATAAGAGCCCGAGTAAAACTATAGTTAATCAGACTCTGGGGCAAGTATTCTCCTGGTGAGAATTATCCCCAGAAACAACAATGCCTGTTGTCAGCGTGAGTAATTATCCCCAGCAACAATAATGCCTGCTGTCAATGTGAGTAATTATCCCCAGAAACAATAGTGCCTCTTGTCAGTGTGAGTAATTATCCCCAGAAACAATAATGCCTGCTGTCTGTGTGAGTAATTATCCCCAGAAACAATAATGCCTGTTGTCAGTTTGAGTAATTTTTCCCAGCAAAAATAATGCCTGCTGTCTGTGTGAGTAATTATCCCCATCATCAATAATTCTGTTGTCACTGTGAGTAATTGCCCCCAGCAACAATAATGCCTGTTGTCTGTGTGAGTAATTATCCCCAGCTACAATAATGCCTGTTGTCAGTGTGAGTTATTATTCCCAGCAACAATAATGCCTGTTGTCAGTGTAAGTAATTATCCACAGCAACAATAATGCCTGTTGTCAGCCTGAGTAATTATCCCCAGCAACAATAATGCCTGC
>NW_025118738.1:0-1036 GCF_004010195.1 Chiloscyllium plagiosum
TGACCTTGAGAATTTTTTAAAACACCCTCCCACATTTAACTTTCCCAATTGTTTAGGTGAGAAAATTCTAGCCATTCACTGAGAGAAAAAATTCTTTACTTTTTCTAAAATGAATGTTCCCTTATGTAGATTAGATTAGATTAGATTACATTACAGTGTGGAAACAGGCCCTTCGGCCCAACAAGTCCACACCGACCCGCCGAAGCGAAACCCACCCATACATTTACCCCTTAGCTAACACTACGGGCAATTTAGCATGGCCAATTCACCTGACCCTGCACATCTTTGGACTGTGGGAGGAAACCGGAGCACCCGGAGGAAACCCACGCAGACACGGGGAGAACGTTCAAACTCCACATAGTCAGTCGCCTGAGGCGGGAATAGAACCCAGGTCTCAGGCGCTGTGAGTAATGTCCCCTGGTTTGAGACTTCACTGGTGCGAGAAGATCTAGTCAACATCTACCCTGTCAAGCTCCTCAGAATCTTGTTTCCATAACATCACCCCTGCTTATCTATTCTTGATAGGTCAACCCTTTCATCCTCGAAGCAGCTAAGTGAATCTTTTTTGAATGGTCTCTGATGTTAGTTTATTCTTTTTTAAATATGGGAGCTAACATTGTATACATTACTCCAAGTGAGGACTCAGCAACAGCCAGTGTGGTTAACCAATCCTCAGTCCATGCTAATACATTACCCCGATACCATGAGCTCCTAAATTGTGCAATTAACTTTTATGTAGCACCTTATCATTTACATTTTTAAAATCCAAATACAGGACATCATTGGATTGCCCTTTATCAGACCTGCTAGTTATCTCCTCAATGCACTGTCGTAAATTTGTCAAATATAGTTTCTCTTCCACAAAACCCAGGCTACATGTTTAATGATAAGCTTTTCTAAATGTCCTGCAAGTTCCTTCTTTAATATTCGACTGTAGATTCTTTCAGTAGATTTTCTCAGTATGATTCCCCTCTCTTAAATCCATGCGGACTCTGTCCAATTCTGTCACTGTTCAATTAGAAACTTGATTGTACTC
>NW_025118739.1:0-1036 GCF_004010195.1 Chiloscyllium plagiosum
GGAAGACTGCTCTGATTTTTAAATATCCTTCATTGGGTGTTGACATTATTGACCTTTATAGCCGATCTCTAATTATCCTTGAACTGAGTGACATGCTTGGCCAAACTCGTTGGTATTTCCAATCTGATCACAGGATTACAATTGTGGAGTCACATTCCGACGTGAGCAATGAAGGACGCCCTAGTTTTTTCTTTAATAGCACTGGTTAATGTGATGCGTTTTTACAACATTAAGTGATAGTTTCAAGTCTCGGTTTCAATTCCAGTTCTGACCAATGAATTTATCTTAAATTCCGCCGCCTGTTATGTCCCAGCGTAATAACCTGGGCCAATCGACATACCACCACTCCATTATCCTGAACAATCCACAATGGTCAATGGCTTTGGATCAATGGGAAGAGTGTTCGCAGATGTGACTCGAATTTTTGAAGTATCCAGATCTGGGCATAGATTCGACAGTTAATGAATCTATTGAAGATGAAATTGTTTGCTTGGGCATTCCAAGATTTTAACCCTGTAATACAGGAAGGACAATATATGTTCAAATCTGGAAGGTGTGTGTTTTGAGGGAAACGCACGACGATGACATTCCCATGTACCTTTTGCACTTAGTCTTCCGGATTCTGTGATGTATTAGTTGTAATTCAGCATTGAGATCACCAAAGGAAACCGGTATCGATTATTGTTATTTCAGCAGAAGGAAAAATATAACAGAATTCTGCTGTTAGTCAACATCAAATGAGAGTTCTGTTGTTGCCTGGGGTTATATTTAAATACAAACTGTGTCTTTACAGTTATAGAATGGGAAGGTGCAATGAACCGAGGAGCGACACTATTTAAATCCTTTTATTTTCGTCTCCACAGTTTTGAACAAGCTGAGGTGAATTTCCCCAATGATGGCCAGGAAAGGGTGGTTGTCGAGTGTGAGTGAGAAACTGTTTCTCATTGATCAGTTATTCCAGGTAAAGCAAGAGTTTCAGCCAATCTCTTCAGATACATTGACTGTATGCTTGGAGATGCAGACTTTTTTTTGGTAT
>NW_025118740.1:0-1036 GCF_004010195.1 Chiloscyllium plagiosum
ATACAGTGTGACCACGTCAAAGGTCAGTCCTATTATTGTGTCATTTAAGAGCACGGGGAGTATCTCATTAAAATTTACCCTGGAAACATCAGAACATGCAAGGTTAAGTGCCTCATGCTGGAAGCTGGGACTAGAGGAGATGAATATTCGGTCTCCCGCACTGCAGATAGGCGGAAAGGCCTTTTCCACGCTGAAAGGAATGGAAGAAAGAACGATATTGATGTGCAGCTAAAATGATCACAAATGAAAAGATAAAAGGGGATTCGTTATGGAAACATACAGCACCATATTTCAATTTCCCTGGAAGTCTCGTGGTAAGGATTCAGTACTCTGACTGCTGTGGCAATGGGAGATTTCCTCTGACCGGTTATCTTGTTGACAGCCTTCCCAAAGCAGGGAATGTTGTATGGTGCTGGCAATTGATGGAGATTTGTCACAAACACGATTCAGATTAGCGTAAAACAAATAAGTGTGAATCCTGGAAATCTGAATCAACAACAGGAATTGACATACAAATTCAGCAGGACTGACAGCACCCGTGGAGACAAAAAGATTTAATTTTTCATATCGACAGAATCAGGTTACTTGTGCATTTTATTGTTTTAATTCCAGGGTAATTGCCAGTTTCACTTCACGAATCAGCATTCATATCAGAATCTCTCATTAGCTGACATACGTCATCTGTAAAATGAAAAATGTCATATCGGCTGTAATGCTGTTGCGGTTCTCCTGAGTTCGTGAAAGTCTGGCCTTACTCATTACCTTTATCTTCTCCTTTCTGTCCATGAGCAACAACGTTGAATGGAGAGCTTCTGTTTTCAATGTCTACCTTCGTATGCTTATGTATGTGTCTCCCTTTGTCTCTCTGTACCACCTCACTCTCTTCTACATTCTCCCACTCTCTGGTCTGTCAATATCCCTCAATTTCTATTCCTTCTCTTGGAAAAGTCTGAAATTCGGTGACAGTTTGAGAGTATACCTGTTTCGTGTCTTCCTCCGCCAACCCACCAACCTGCCCCACCCCCAACCCGCCCGG
>NW_025118741.1:0-1036 GCF_004010195.1 Chiloscyllium plagiosum
CCAGCACTCAAGGAACTGCTAGATAGGGACAATGAAAGGGAGGTCACTGATGCATCTCGATTGAGAGTCACAGTTTCAACATCTGCATTTTCCAGAAGTTCTGCACTATGTGGAGGTGCTGTTTAGATGATTGATGTCTGTCAGTCTGTTGAGAAGGCTGGGTTCAGACTTTTCTTCTTGGGACGAGTGTAGGAATCTGTTTCTGGAATGGATCTGTCAGTCGGTTGAGCTTCATTTGTTTCAGAATTTACATGATGCGATGTGTTTCTATTTAGTTTTAGTGGTGGTCTGAATTTGACTTCGATTAAATGCAGAAAATGAATCTGTTAACGTTTCTGATGTTGTGAGCGGTGCTGGAACAGTTTGCTGTCAAAACATATCATTTCAAGCTGTACAGAGAGTGGCCTGGTCATATTATCACTAGGTTGTTTTTTTTTTGGAAGCACGAGGCGAATGTTCTGTCGGTGAGGGTTCAAATCCACCACTGCAGATGCTTAAATTCAAATTCCAATCTTATTTGGATTTCAAATTCTCATCCATTCCTCCATTGTTGGTAACCCATCATGTGCGCTGGGTCCTCTTCGCTCAGGAAAGGCGGTGTGTTCGCTTCCCGTGTTCCTTCATCTGGTTCCAGCTCCTGGGCAATTGGAGATGGGGAATAAATCTGAAAATGTGTTGCTGGAAGAGCGCAGCATGTCAGGCAGCATCCAAGGAGCAGGAGAATCGACGTTTCGGCCATAAGCCCTTCTTCAGGATTTTCTGAAGAAGAGCTCATGCCCGAAACGTCGATTCTCCTGCTCCTTGAATGCTGCATGACCTGCTGCGCTTTTCCAGCAACACATTTACAGCTCTGATCTCCAGCATCTGCAGTCCTCACTTTCCCCGATGGAGATTAAATGTTGACCTCGGCAGCAATGCATATATTCATTCGGTGAGAAGAATCACATTTCAATCAGTAAGTGAAATGCCCTTATTTGAAGAAGGCAGCTCCGACTTGAGAGTCCAGATGGACACGTCTGAGATATGCTTTCATACT
>NW_025118742.1:0-1036 GCF_004010195.1 Chiloscyllium plagiosum
GAGAAAGCCTTAACATTTGTCCTTAAATACTTAAACTAAATGTAATGTTGAATTATAGAACACAAGAAAATAAACAGGGTAGGCAGAGAGGCATCAAGCCACAAAAGGGGGAACCTAGGATGTGCAGAAGATAAAAAAAATTTGTTCTCACCAAGTGATAACAGGATGCTCTAAAGCAATTAAGAACATTTGCCTTAACGTCAATGAATCTGTGTTAAAAAGACACAGAGTGATAACATTCACAGTTGTTAACTTATTAATTTAATGACAGTGTTTGATTGTGATCTCGGAAACTTTGTATCATCTCAGAAGCATGTCAAAGGCCTTGTAATAAACGGTCAGGTCCTATCAATTATAATGGATTCTTATTACGAGCGTGTGTGTGTGTGTGAGAGCGCGAGCATTTGGGACTTTATGATGATTTTGAGTAGCTATTATGAAATGCAAACTCTAAAATGTAATATTGATGAAGCTTTAACTTACTTGGTGTTCCTACACACCACGACTGCCCCGCAGTCAATTCTAACTCGTCAGATCTTCTGTCTTCTTGAATTTGAATCACAACCCTGCAAAGAAAGCATGTTTAATTTGAGACTAATGAATCATTTAAAATTTAACCTTTCAGCCTCAGATACAGAATGATTTTGTGCTTAAGATTAAAAAGCAAGAGTCTGTTCCTAGTTTAAAAATTATTCTAAACCTAACATTGAACAGATTCTGGCACAATCTGTCAGGAAGCCATTTTATGGTCAAAGTTTGCCCTCCTCGCTAGGATGCCATTTTATAAAACAATGATCTCTGATATGCAAGCTGTTCAAGGTTACCTTATGACCTCTCCCACTCAGTTTAGACTGATACCCCTTTATGACAGGGACCTACCTCACCAACGGGCACTGACGAGGCTGGATCTGTTTTTCCCACCTGATGGATGGCTAAGGGCCTACAGGAGTGATCAGTTAAGCGCGTACAGACCTGTTAATTAACTTCTCTTCCTTTCGAATTGTTGCCTTTCCACTGTCTGTTTAATTAAGAATAA
>NW_025118743.1:0-1036 GCF_004010195.1 Chiloscyllium plagiosum
TTAATGTGGATAAATGTATGGTTATCCACTTGGTTGGCAAGAACAGGAAGGCAGATTACGACCTAATTGGAATCAATTTAGGTAAAGGGGCAGTACAGAGAGATCTGGGTGTTCTTGTACACCAGTCAATGAAGGAGCATAAGTTGGGAGCATAGGCTGTCGGGGAAGGATGTCGTGGAAATGTGGAACTTTTTCAAGGAACAGATACGACGTGTCCTTGATATGTATGTACCGGTCAGGCAGGAAAGAAATGGTCGTGTGAGGGAACCTTGGTTGACGAGGGAGGTTGAATGTCTTGTAAAGAGGAAGAAGGAGGCTTACATAAGGTTGAGGAAACAGGGTTCAGACAGAGCAGTGGAGGGATACAGGATAGCCAGAAGGGACCTGAAGAAAGGGATTAGGAGAGCCAAGAGAGGGCATGAAAAATCTCCGGCGGATAGGATCAAGGATAACCCAAAGGCATTTTATGCGTATGTGAGAAACATGAGAATGACGAGAACGAGGGTAGGTCCAATACAGGACAGTAGTGGGAGACTGTGTATTGAGTCGGAAGAGATAGGAGAGGTCTTGAATGAGTACTTTTCTTCAGTATTTACCAATGAGAGGAACCATATTGTTGAAGAGGAGAGTGTGAAACGGACTGGTAAGCTAGAGGAGATACATGTTAGGAAGGAAAATGTATTGGACATTTTGAACAACTTGAGGATAGACAAGTCCCCCGGGCCTGACGGGATATATCCTAGGATTATGTGGGAAGCAAGAGAGGAAATTGCAGTACCGTTGGCAATGATCTTTTCATCTTCACTGTCAACGGGGGTGGTACCAGGGGACTGGAGAGTGGCGAATGTTGTGCCCCTGTTCAAAAAAGGAAATAGGGATAACCCCAGGAATTACAGGCCAGTTAGTCTTATTTCGGTGGTAGGTAAAATAATGGAAAGGGTACTGAGGGATAGGATTTATTAGTATGTGGAAAGGCACTGCTTGATTAGGGACAGCCAGCAGGGATTTGTGAAGGGTAGATCTTGCCTTACAAGTC
>NW_025118744.1:0-1036 GCF_004010195.1 Chiloscyllium plagiosum
TGACATCCTCTCTATACTTTCCTTCAACCAGCTTAAAACTATGACCCCTCATGTTTGTCATTTCTGCCCTGGGAAATAGTCTCTGGCTATCGACTCTATCTATGCTTCTCATTATCTTGTATACCTCTCCTCATCCTTTTCTCCAATGAAAAAAGTCCGAGCTCAGTCAACCTCTCTTCATAAGATAAGCCCTCCAGTCCAGGCAGCATCCTCTGAACCCTCTCCAAAGTATCCACATCTTTCCTATAATAGGGCGACCAGAACTGGACACAGTATTCCAAGTGCGGTCTAACCAAAGTTTTATAGAGCTGCAACAAGATCTCATGACTCTTAAACTCAATTTTAAGGGATCTATGTACCTGCACACCCAAAATCCCTCTGTTCCTCCACACTGCCAAGAATCCTATCCTTAATCCTGTACTCAGCTTTCAAATTCGACCTTCCTAAATGCATCACCTCGCATTTATCCAAGTTGAACTCCATCTGCCACCTCTCAGCCCATCTCTGCATCCTGTCAATGTCCCGCTACAGCCTAAAACAGCCCTCTATACTGTCAACAACACTTCCAACCTTTGTGTCGTCTGCAAACTTGCTGACCCATCCTTCAATCTCCTCATCCAAGTCATTAATAAAAATTACAATTAATTCTATAGAATCAAAAAGAATAAACTGTTTAATAATATATTCCACAACCAAGAAACTAACAATGACATCTTTTGTCAGTCATTTCTCAGAACCAGTTAGTTGGGGAAACATAAAAATGATGTAGATTATTCTGGTCTCCATTCTGATTTTGGCCCGAGATGTTTCCTCTGCTGTTTGCCTTCCTAGTTATTTACATTTTTGGCTGAAGAACTCATCACATACAGAAATTTAGGATTCCTACTTTCTGTAATAATTATTTTTCACTCCTAATGTATATTTTAGGCATATAAATTGGCAATATTAACTCTTTTGTTTTATTTTTATGAACCTATATGATAAAGTACACCACCAAAATCCTTCCCTTCTAACAATTAGTGTGTTCATGACCATT
>NW_025118745.1:0-1036 GCF_004010195.1 Chiloscyllium plagiosum
AAGAATTCGGTGTGATTCATTGAATCAATGATTATTCAATGATTCAATGAATGCAGGTTATATGATTGAATGGAAGCGTTGAGCTTGACGCGTTGAATGAATGAGAGAAGACCTCTCATTGAATTGACACGTGCACTTTGGTTCATAGAGTGAATGTGTGCTGTTTGATTGAGACAAAGTGTGATGCTTTTGATATTCAGAGAAATAGAGTAGCTGTATTCATTGAATTGGCAAATGATGGTTGCTTCATGAACTGTGTGCAATTTGTTTTGATTGAATCAGTGTGATTCAATGAATGCAGTTTGTTTCATTGTATGAATGTATTCATTTGTTTCACCAAATAAGGGAAATAGGTTTGTTTGATTGCTGTTTGATTCAGTACGTTTCATTGAATGAAAGTGTTAAGCTTGGCACATTCAATGAATGAGAGAAGCTCTCTCATTGAACTAACACGTGCAGTTTGGTTCATGTAGTGAATGTGTGCAGTTCGATGGGGACAATGTGTGAAGCTTGTGACATTGAATGAAAGAGTAGCTGTATTCACTGAATTGACAAATGCAGTTTGCTTCATCAACAAAATGTGTGCAATTTGTTTGATTGAATCAATGCATTAAGAGTACCTCAACTCGTTCAATATTCATGTGAAATCTGTTTCATTGAATGAACGAGTATATGAGATTACATAAATAAATGAGTTAGGTTTGTTCGATTGAAACAAGGAATAATGTTTGATTCATTGAATCAATGATAGTAGCTTTATACAATGATACAACGAATGCAATTAATTTCGTTTTATGAATGTATTCATTTGGTTCACTAAATAAGAGAAATAGGTTTGTTCCATTGAAATAAAGGACATTGAATGAAAGACAGAAGCTCTCTCATTGAACTAACACGTGCAGTAATGTTCATGGAGTGAATGTGTTCAGTTTGATTGGGACAATGTGTGAAGCTTGTGACATTGAGAGAATAAAAGTAGCTGGAATCATTGAATTGACAAATACAGTTTGCTTCATCAACAAAATGTGTGCAGTTT
>NW_025118746.1:0-1036 GCF_004010195.1 Chiloscyllium plagiosum
CAAAATCATAGAATCATAGAGTCATAGAATCCCGACAATGTTGAAACAGGCTATTTGGCCCAACAGACCACACTAACCATCCAAAGAGTAACCCACCCAGACACTCCCTTGCTCTATTACTCGACATTTCCCCTGACTAATGCACCTAACCTAGGTAAAAACAATGACTGCAGATACTGGAAACCAGAGTTTAGATTAGAGTGGTGCTGGAAATGCACAGCAGTTCAGGCAGCATCCGAGGAGCAGTAAAATCAACGTTTCGGGCAAAAGCCCTTCATCAGGAATGCAGGCTGTATTCCTAATGAAGGGCTTTTGCCTGAAACGTCGATTTCACTGCTCCTCGGATGCTACCTGAACTGCTGTGCTTTTCCAGCACTACTCTAACAAAATCTAAAGTACCTAACCTGAAACACCCATGCATCATGGGCAATTTAGCATGGGCAACTCACCTCAGCTGCACACTTATATACTGTCACAATGTTATTGAAATCAATGCTCACACAAAGCACGATACATAAAGCCACACAGTGGTCTTCATGACCGTCTAACTACTGTTCAGGAAATAATCTGAGTAATTGTCTTGTTGTTCCTGAAATGAATCACCACAGTAAGCATCTGGTCATCATTTCCTCCAATAAATACAATGGATGTCCTCTGAAATTTCTGTTCAGTAATTATCCATGATACTTGTTGCTCAAAGCAGTGTTTATTCTTCATTACGAATGGCCAATGATTCTAACAGCCATTGATCTTGATCTTATTATTACCGAGTGCAGTAACCACAGTAACCATCTGGTTATCATTCTTGCCAATAAATGCAAGAGCTATCCTCTTACTTTTCAGTTCAGTAATTACACATGATACTAGTTGCAGAAAGTGGTATTTATTCTTTATGACAATTGGCCGAGGACACTGACAGCAAGACATGTTGATAGTCCTGATTTGTTCATGTTTTCAAACAGGTTTTAAGGCCATGTATTTCAAAAAGAAGTAAGTTGAGTTCCTTCAAAATTAAATGTAAACATTTTCAGATATT
>NW_025118747.1:0-1036 GCF_004010195.1 Chiloscyllium plagiosum
TATGAACCTGCACTCCAATGTATCTTTGTTCAGCAGCAATACTCTCTAGGACCTTACCATTAAGTGTATAAGTTCTGCTAAGATTTGCTTACCCAAAATACAGCACCTCGCATTTATCTGAATTAAACTCCATCTGCCACTTCTCAGCCCATTGGCCCATCTGGTCCAGATCCTGTTGTAATCTGAGGTAACCATTTTCGTTGTCCACTGCACCTCCAATTTTGGTGTCATCTGTAAACTTACTAATTGTACCTCTTATTCTTGCATCCAAATCATTTATGTAAATGACAAGAAGTAGAGGACCCAGCACCGACTCTTGTGGCAGACCACTGGTCACAGGCCTCCAGTCTGAAAAACAAACCTCCACCACCACTCTCTGTCTTCTACCTTTGAGCCAGTTCTGTATCCAAATGGCTAGTTCTCCCTGTATTCCATGCGATCGAACCTTGCTAACCTGTCTCCCATGGGGAACCTTGTCGAATGCCTTACTCAAGTTCATATACATCACATCTACCGCTCTGCCCTTATCAATCTTCTTTGTTCCTTCTTCAAAAATCTCAATCAAGTTTGTGAGACATGATTTTCCATGCACAAAGCCATGTTCACTATCCCTAATCAGTCCTTGCCTTTCCAAATACACGTACATCCTGTCCCTCAGGATTCCCTCCAACAACTTGCCCACCACTGAGGTCAGGCTCACCGGTCTATAATTCCCTGGTTTGTCTTTATCGCCCTTCTTAAACAGTGGCACCTCGTTTGCCAACCTCCAGTTTTCTGGCACCACACCTATGACTATCTATGATACAAATATCTCAGCAAGAGGCCAACAATCACGTCTCTAGCTCCCCACAGAGTTCTCGGGTACACCTGTTCAGGTCCTTGGGATTTATCCAACTTTACCTATTTCAAGACATCCAGCACTTCCTCCTCTGTAATCTCGACATTTTGCAAGATATCAACATCAATTTCTCTATCATCGAAATCTTCCATATCCTTTTCCACAGTAAATACTGATGCAAAATATTCATTAGTTTTT
>NW_025118748.1:0-1036 GCF_004010195.1 Chiloscyllium plagiosum
ACAGGGTGATTCCCTTTAGAATGAGGCTGAGGAGGGGGTGGGGATGGGGCCACAGGGGGATTCCCTTTCGAAGAATGATTGGATTAGATTCCCTACAGTGTGGAAACAGGCCCTTTGGCCCATCAAATCCACACCAACCCTCCGAAAAGTCACCCACTCAGACCCATTTCCCTCTGATTAATGTCCCTAACACTATGGGACAATTTCCCATGACCAATCCACCCTGACCTGCACATCTTTGGACTGTGGGAGGAAACCGGAGCACCCAGAGGACACCCACACAGACACGGGGAGAATGTGCAAACTCCACACAGTCAGACACCTGAGGGTGGGATCGAACACACAATCGAGTGATGCTGGGGAGGGGGTGGAGATGGGCTTGGTGGTGGTGACTGGAGTTGGTGGAACAGAAATTGCTGGAGAAACTCATTGGGTCTGGCAGCATTTGTGAAGAGAGAGGAACAGTCACTGGGTCTGAAAAGACTCTCTCCCCCGCCCCCAGTACTGACATTTTGACTTGTCCAGGCCCCACTCCCTCTTACCCCTGTTTTGTTGTTGATGCTCTCCTTGCCCCTCCCCCCACTCCTCCTTAACCGCTCCCCCCCACCCCCACCCCCACCCCCATCGCGGCATGTCTGACTTGCCCTGGTGCTGGTGAAAAGCCATGACCTTGAAAAGTGAACTCTCCCTGCAGAGGCAGACTGAGCGGTTGAGCAATCCCAGCTTTTACTCTCATTAATTTCACATCCTTTCATCACAGGGCATTAAAATACACAGGGCAGGGTGGCAGTGTCCCTGTCTCTGAACCAAGAGGCTCTGGGTTCAAGTCCCACCTGCCTCACACGCAAATAGACTCACCAACAATACTGAGGAAACTTAAATGGCAGACCCAGCCTGATTTCAAAACAGGAAGACACGTGTTAATTTTAAAAGCACTCCCTTACACAAAGGGGAGCAGGAATGTGTGTCTTTTTGGGAAAGCTGCAGAAATAACTATAGATTTGGAAGGCGTTTGGTATGCTTTCCTTTATTGGTC
>NW_025118749.1:0-1036 GCF_004010195.1 Chiloscyllium plagiosum
TGTAAGTAATCTAATCTAAAAAAAAATAAAGAATGGAAAGGGACACGGTTATTAGTGGGGCAACACTTTCGCAAAGTCATCACAATTCTATTAGTTTGAAAATAGCGATGGAAAAGGACAAGCCTGGTCCACAAGTTAAAGATCAAAACTGGCCTTGCTTCAATTCAGAATGTATTAGTCAAGAGCTTTTAACAATTAATTGTGTAGACTAGTTGCAGGTAAAGGGACGTCAGGCAGATGGGAAATTTCAAAAGAGCAATAAAATGAGACTTCAGGGCCAGCATATTCCAGTTAGTGTGAATGACAATGCGGACACAAGTAGGAGACATTGGATAACGGGGGATATTGAGGCTCTGGTCAACAAAAAGGGGGCACATGTCACATATAGCCAGCTGGATTAAGGGAATCCATCATAGAACATTGCGGGTGGAGTAATACATTTAAGAGGGAAATCAGGAGGGCCGAAAGGGACCACAGAAATATTTGGCAGATCAGACTGAGGAAAGTCCAAAGAGATTCTACATGAATATTAACAACAGAAGATTAACTAGGGGCAGAATATGGCACCTTGAAGATGAATGGGGCCATCCAATTGTGGAACCACAGGAGATGGGTGAGATCCTGAACGAAAATTTCATGTTTGAACTTACTGAGGAGAAAGACTAGGGAACTCAGGGAAATAAACAGGGATATCATCAAAAGACTCCACATAACAGAAGAGGAGGTACTGAAGGTTCTAAAAATGCAGAGAAGATGGACAAATCCATGGGAACTTATCAGTTAAATCCCAGGATATTGTGGGAAGCTCAGGAAGAAATTGTTGGGTCCCATAAAGAGATCTTTCTACCACTGACAGTCACGGGTGATGAGCTGGAAGCCTGGAGGGTGGCTAACCTTGTGCCAGTGTTTAAGAAAGTCTGCGAGGGAAAGCCATGGACATAAACACCAAGTAGCTTGATGTCAGTGGTGCAAACGCTGTTGGAAGCGTTTCCGCGGGACAGGGGCTACATGCATTTGAAACAGCATGGATTGATTG
>NW_025118750.1:0-1036 GCF_004010195.1 Chiloscyllium plagiosum
GTCTGTCCAAGAGAAAGGCTGCTGTAGTGAGTACAGTGGATTCTTTCTTGATTATATGTTTTTGGAGATAAGTCTCTTGATTAAACTTAAAATATAAACCATTGCTATTAATTTAACCTGGTGCAGTGTTTATAGAGGAATACGACGGTGTTATTTTCTGGGTCTATAGATTGTGAAGGAGCAAAAAATGGCCTTTGCAGTGATATGTACTTCTTGTCAGATGTGGGAGTTTAAAGAGAGTTTAAGGGTTACTGCAGATTATATCTGCCATAAATGCTGTTAGATGCGAATCTTAACAGATTGAGTGGATCGGTTGAAGAGACAGATAGAAGCGATGAGGAATTTGCAACAGCAACAGTGTGTGATGGATGGCAGTTATAGAAAGGGGGAAAAGTCTCAGACACAATCACAAAGATAGGTTAATTCCAGGAAGGGTAAGAGAGGTAGGCCCCGAGAGCAGGAGTCTTTTGTGGATATACCCATTTCAAACAGGTATGCTGTTTGGAAAATGTAGGGTGTGATGGATTCTCAGGGGAACGTAGCACAAACAGCCAAGTTTCTGGTATTGAGACTGACTGTAATGCAACGAGGGGTATGTCGGCTTCCAAGAGATCAATTGTGTTAGGGGATTCTGTAGTCCGAGGTACAGACAGACGTTTCTGTGGCCAGCAGAGAAAAAGCAGAATGGTGTGTTGTTTCCCTGGTGCCAGGATCAAGGATGTCTCAGAGAGGGTGCAGAATGTTCTCACGGGGGAGAGGGGCCAGCTGGAGGTCATTGTCCACAGTGGAACCAATGACATTGGAAGGGAAAAGGCTGAGACTCTGAAGGGAGATTACAGAGAGTTAGGCAGAAATTTAAAAAGGGTAGTAATATCTGGATTACTCACAGTGTTACGAGCTAGTGAGGGCAGGAATAAGAGGATAGAGCAGATGAATGCATGGCTGAGGAGCTGGTGCATGGGAGAAGGATTCACATTTTTGGATCATTGGAATCTCTTTTGGAGTAGAAGTGACCAGTACAAGAAGGACAGATTGC
>NW_025118751.1:0-1036 GCF_004010195.1 Chiloscyllium plagiosum
CTGACCAGTTATTACTTCCTGTTAATAGTGCTGGAAACGTAGTTTTTGACGGTTCCTGAAGGTGGTTGCTCTGGAATATCACAAAAACATGTTAAATGTTTCACAAACATAATCACTGCTACGTTAAAGCTACAAATTTTATTTTGACAATTCAGGCAGAGTCGTCTTCCCAATAATTATGAGGATCTTCAAATGCAGGTGAATTGAGGAAATTACGTTTTTATGAGATCTCAGGAAATGGAATTGGTAGAATGTGCACGAGGTGGTATTTTCAGAGCAGCTTTTGATCGAACTCACAAGGGTACACGCAATTCTGAATTTGGTGATCTCTAAAGAGGCTGATTTGATTTGGGAACGAAAGGTGCAGGAGGTCCGCAGACGCAGTTACCATAAAATGACAGAATTCACCTTGCAGTTTGGGAGAAATGATTGAATCAGACGTAGTAGTTATACATGAGCGAGGAGCTGACGAGAGTTGATTGCAAGGGGCGCCAAGCATGGAAGAGAATGTAACATAAATAGGATGGTTTCTACAATAATTGAAGACACATTGAAGAAATTCACACCACCGAAAAATAAATATACTAATGGGAGGATGAGGAAACCATGGCCGACAAGAAAGGTCGTGGGCAACATAAAACAAAAGATAAAACATAAAAGATGTGACGGTTAGGGGAAGCCAGAGGATTTGGAAGCTTTTACAACCCGCAGATGATGCTTAACAAAACAAGGCAGAGTCTGATTGATCAGTGGAACTGACTGTCACAGAAAGCTGTCGACATCAAGTCATTCAGGAACTTCGGTGCAGACACATATACTTCTTTATTAGTATGGAAGTCAACAGCTATTATACAACGGCAAGAGAATCGGGTTGGGAAACGTATCAGCCACCAATGAATGGTGGATCAGGCGTGATGGGCCAATTGGCCAAATTCTGCTCATATAACGTGTGGATTTCTCGTGAAGAACAAAGCACACCTTTGCACAAATCTCTGATTTCACCGATTGTATCTACTCGTCTTGCCGAGAAATACAG
>NW_025118752.1:0-1036 GCF_004010195.1 Chiloscyllium plagiosum
TGCTAGGGTTGGAAGATTTGAGCTACAGGGAGAAGCTGAACAGGCCGAGGCTGTTTTCCCTGGAGCGTCAAAGGCAGAGGGGTGACCTTCTCGAGGTTTACAAAATTATGAGGGGCATGGATAGGGTAAATAGGCAAAGTCTTTTCCCTGGGGTCAGGGAGTCCAGAACTAGAGGGCATAGGTTTAGGATGAGAAGGGAAAGGTATAAAAGAGACCCGAGCGGCAACGTTTTCACACAGAGGGGTGTACGTGTATGGAATGAGCTGCCAGAGGATGTGGTGGAGGCTGGTCCAATTGAAACATTTAAGAGGCATTTGGATGGGTATATGAATAGGAAGGATTTGGAGGGATATGGGCCAGGTGCTGGCAGGTGGAACTAGATTGGGTTGGGATATCTGGTCGGCATGGACGGGTTGGACTGAAGGGTCTGTTTCCATGCTGTACATCTCTATGTGCTCATTGTCCATTACAAGACATTGAATTCCACATTCGATAGAGTCAGGATGTGGAGATGGGTTTGTGTTCCTACAGAGAAGTCTTTTGTGCACATGTGGAGAGAGCATAGGCTATCCATTTACTTCTGAGTTTGGGGGGGGAGGGGGAGGGGGGGCAGATCCTCAGAAGGTGTACCGTCATAACAATCTCCAGCCCACCCTCCACCAGTTAGATACTTCCACAGCAGTGTGTCCAATCATATTTAGATTGAGGGTCATAAGATGGTGTGCCCATCATAGTTGTGCCTGATAGAAGTGATAACAGTCTGATAAGAGTCAGACAGGTGGGAGGCCGAGCCTATGCTGAGGCCCAGGCTGATGGTGAGACTCTGGAGTTATTGAGTAACATGGAAACTACAATCACTGCAACAGAATAAGACAACATTTGGCAAAGCTGCCAGAGGCTATGTGCATTGTTGTGTGGACAATGGAGGAATCCCTCCAATTTGTAAGTTGCTCTGTCTCAGCTTTGTGCATGTAAACTACTTCAGTTGAAAGACTGGTGACTGTCATGGAGATGGAAATGTGTTGCTGGAAAAGCG
>NW_025118753.1:0-1036 GCF_004010195.1 Chiloscyllium plagiosum
CTGCTCAGGGCAACATGAAGATGCCTGCTCAGGGCAATGGAAAGATGGCTGCTCAGGGCAACATGAAGATGGCTGCTCAGGACAATGGAAAGATGGCTGCTCAGGGCAGTGGAAAGATGGCTGCTCAGGGCAGTGGAAAGATGGCTGCTCAGGACAATTTGAAGATGGCTACTCAGGGCAATGGAAAGATGGCTGCTCAGGGCAATGGAAAGATGGCTGCTCAGGACAATGGAAAGCAATGACACTGGAATTACAGCTTCACAGGATTGTTGTCATTCAGAGGAGGCTATTTGGCCCATTCATGCCTACACCAGTTCTCTCCCCTTGGATAGACAATTTCCTGTCTCTTCCCCAGATCCCTGCACACCATTTCTGACCAAATAATCGTCCAAAGCCCCTCTTGAATTAGGAAGCACTGAGGTTGTTAGATCTGACTGAAATAAATAGACTGCTGAAGGGTCTTGACAGAAACCAACATTCCCACCCCCCCACCCCGGGCTGTGGAATCGAGAACAGTGTCAGGATAAAGGGCCGGTTATTTAGATAAGGAGGGATTTCTTCCTTCAAAAGGATTGTAAACCTTTCAGATCCTCCAGCGTTGTGGATGCTCAGTTATTGAGGGCATTCAAAATCAGAGACTGACCCATTTTGAGGGAATTTGTTTCAGGGGATGGTGTGGCAAAGTGTAAGCTGAGGTAGTCATGATCACTTGAATGACTGAATGGACGTGAGGGGCTGAATGGCCTATTCCAAGGACACATTTTGTGACTGTCTCTGCAAAGACATTTTTTAAAAATTCACTCACGGGACGTGGGTGTCACTGGCTGGGCCCAGCTTTTATTGCCCTGTCCCTAGTTGCCCCCCCTTGAGAAGGTGGGGGTGAGCTGCCTTCTTGAACCGCTGCAGTCCATGTGCTGTGGGTTGACTCACAATACCCTTAGGAAGGGAATTCCAGGATTTTGATCCAGCAACACTGAAGGAACAGCGATAGATTTCCAAGATTTCAGGAATAAAAGAATGACTAGGGTAGGAATAG
>NW_025118754.1:0-1036 GCF_004010195.1 Chiloscyllium plagiosum
AACTCTCAAGGAGGCATTTTTCCATCACCGAGAGACACCCTTGTTCTCCATGGAGGTCAGATACTGGTGGGAATAGTTAACTGTTTCAGCATGAAGGTATTGTGGCTGCTGTAGGGATTGTGGATAACGAGACTTTCAATGCAGGACCATACACCAAATTCACTGTATTAATGTGGGGAGAGATTATTCAAACACTGGCCCTCTGACTCTCTCATGCGACATGGGAATTGGGTGTGGATTGAGGGGAATATTCTCAGAGGCTCTCAAACTATCGACAATCATGCAACCCGAGTAAAAAAGAAGCCATGGAATCTTTCACCGCATCAGTGTCTATTCAGAACATCGTGAGTGACTGTCCCTCCCCCTCAAGTTTCAATGCAATCGCCTCTCATTCTCTCACAACGACAGGGATTAATCTTCACTGTCTCCTCGTGGTACCATAATCCCTGGAATTAGTCTGGTGAAACTCCATTGCATCCTCTTTGTGGCAAGGCGATCATTCTTTATAAAGAAGAGAATGTCTGTCCACAATATCCCAAATGCTGCCTCAGCAACACTCTCAGCGACGATCATAAAATCTCCTCTTAGACATCTCCGTTTCTTTCCTGTGGCGTAAAAAGACTTTCCTTCTCTCTATAATGCTGGGAAGTGTTAACACTTTTATAATGAAGGTATTGTTGCTGCTCTCGTGATTATGGACACCATGACGTTCATGGCAGGATGACGCATCAATTGAACTCTATTAATGTTGGGAGAGTTTATTCAAAAGCCTGAACCTCTGTCTCTCTCTCTCTCTCTCCCTCCCTCCCCGCTCTTTCTCTCTCTCTCTCTCTCTCTGTCTCTCTCTCTCTCTCTCTCTCCTTTCTTTCTCCCCTCTCTCCCCTCTCTTTCTCTCTCTGTCTCAGTTTAAATAGTGGGTGGGGTGGTTGGGTGGAACGTTCTCAGAGGCTCTAAAACTCGAGAATCATGTGATCTGAGTGGGGAAAAAAAGCCATGGAACTTCTCACCATATCAGTGTCTGCTGAGAACATCATGA
>NW_025118755.1:0-1036 GCF_004010195.1 Chiloscyllium plagiosum
TTGCAAAATTATAACTTCTTGCCCTCCCCCCACGCCCCATTTTTTCTTAGTAAGGTTTATCTACGGAGGCAAATTCTTTATAGAGATCAGGCACTGACTCCAAACCCAGCCCCTGCCTCGGCTATGCACTCTCCTGCAGCTCCTCGGCTCTACTTAGGGTCTCATTTACCAGGTTCACTAATACCGCTGGCTTAAAATCTTTTGCCACATCTTTTCCCAAGGTTTCTTCCTTCCACTCCCAGCACTGTGTGTCTAAGCTTACTGCAGTGAAAACAACTTTTCCCAGTGCCCTTCTTAAATCTTAGGCACTGTAATTTTATGTGTTGCGCTCCATTATAGTGAGAGCACCTGAGTCCTTTCACCACCTTTCAACCCCCTTGGGCTTCTTTTTCACCGGTGGTAAACTATTGCCAGTGTGCTTTACTCTATGTTTTGTAGAGTAGGATCTGCCCTTTTCCCAATTTCTATCCCTCAACAGGATGAAAATCCTCCCAGAAGCTAAATTTCATCTCATGCATCAATGCATACTTAACTGCCATTTCTGCTGCGCTTCTCACTTCTTCAACTTCCTGTTTATTCACATGAGTTCTTACCGTCTCTGGAAGTGAGTCTTTAAACTCGTCCAGCAGAATAATCTGCCATCGGGCCTCACAGGTCTTATCCATTTTTAAGGCCTGCACACATTTATCAAAATGACTGTGGTTATTTCTTTCCAACTCAACATAACTCTGATCTGGTTCCGCCTTTATATTTCTGAACCGCTGTCTATATTGTTCTAGTACCAATTCATAAGCACTCTAAATAGCCTGTTTGACATCTGCATAATCTCTTGCTCCCTCATGTGACAGAACTGCACATACCTCTCAAGCTGTGCCAACCATCTTAGTCTGAACTAGCATTACCCACATGTTCACTGGACACACCATCTGCCGAGCCAATTTTGAAAATGGAATAAAAGAGATTTTGGCATTTTTCTCATCGAAATATTGCAATGTATTAACAGAGTTGTATACATCCCTACGTTCTCCCTTCATCT
>NW_025118756.1:0-1036 GCF_004010195.1 Chiloscyllium plagiosum
AGGACACTCATGACCCACGCAGGACACTCATGTCCCACACAGGACACTCATGATCCATGAAGGACACTCAATGACCCACGCAGGACACTCATGACCCACACAGGACACTCAATGACCAACGCAGGACACAAAATGACTCACCCAGGACACTCTTAACCCCGCAGGACACTCATGACCCACGCAGGACACTAAATGACACTCGCAGGACACTCAATGACCCACACAGGACACTCAATGGCCCACGCAGGACACTCATGACCCACGCAGGACACTCCATGTCCCACGCAGGACAATCATTACCCACGCAGGACACTCAATGACCCACGCAGGACACTCATGACCCACACAGGACACTCAATGACCAACGCAGGACACAAAATGACTCACCCAGGACACTCTTAACCCCGCAGGACACTCATGACCCAAGCAGGACACTCAACGACCCACGCAGGGCACTCATGACCCACGCAGGACACTCAATCACCCACACAGGACTCTCAATGTCCCACACGGGACACTCATGATCCATGCAGGACACTCAATGACCCACACAGGACACTCAATGACACACGCAGGACACTCAATGACCCAGACTGGACACTCAATGGCCCACGCAGGACACTCATGACCCACGCAGGGCACTCCATGTCCCACGCAGGACAATCATTACCCACGCAGGACACTCAATGATCCACGCAGGACACTCATGACCCACGCAGGACACTCAATGACCCACGCAGGACACTCATGACCCACGCAGGACACTGAATCACCCACGCAGGACACCCATGACCCACGCAGGACACTCAATGACCCATGCAGAACACTCAATGACCCACGCAGGACACTCATGACACGTGCAGGACACTCATGACCCACACAGGA
The DNA here is from genome assembly GCF_004010195.1 of Chiloscyllium plagiosum. Taxonomy (NCBI): domain Eukaryota; kingdom Metazoa; phylum Chordata; class Chondrichthyes; order Orectolobiformes; family Hemiscylliidae; genus Chiloscyllium; species Chiloscyllium plagiosum. The sequence goes on from NW_025118756.1 coordinate 886, forward strand.
CACTCAATGACCCACGCAGGACACTCAATGAGCCACACAGGATACTCAATGGCCCACGCAGGACACTCAATTATCCATGCAGGACACTCAATGACACACGCAGGACACTCAATGACCTACGTAGGACACTCAATGACCCACACAGGACACT
>NW_025118757.1:0-1036 GCF_004010195.1 Chiloscyllium plagiosum
GGTGGGTCTGGTGGTGTGGCATCCTCTGGGAAGTGAATGGTCTCCTCTGTACTAGCCCATCCACCAGGACCTTTGTGTCCCTGTCGACAAATTGTGGTGTAATTGCCCCTTATCTGCCGTGTTCGGATTAAACTTTGCAGGACAGCTCTGAGCTGAGAGAAACGAAGCATGTGCACATAAGCCTTTTAAATATGGCACTAGTGCCAGAGATCACCGGTGCCACGAGATAGTGAGATGAGAAACAGGCAGTGAATGCAGTTTAACACATGGATGTGAGGCTGGAGCAGGAAGGAGGGCTTCAGATACCTAGACCATTGGGATACCTTCTGGGGAAGGTGGGACCTGTACATGAAGGACAGGTTGCACCTGAACTGGAGGGGCACAAATGTCCTGGGTGGGAGATTTGCTTGTGTGATTCAGGAGGGTTTAAATAGTTTGGCAGGGGGTGAGAATCAGAGCTACATGTCTGAGAGGGGGGTAGTTGTAGATGGGGCAGTGACAGGATGTAGTGAATCTATCAGGAAGGATTCTCACGTGATGAAACAAAGGGATCGGCTAAAGTGTGTCTGTTTTAATGCAAGGAGTGTCAGAGATAAGAGTGAGGAACTTAGAGCATGGATCAGTACTTGGCACTGTGATGTTGTGGCCATAACAGAGACCAGGGTTTCACAGGGGCAGAAATGGTTGCTTGATGTTCCACGGTTTAGAACATTTTAAAAGAACAGGAAGGGTGGAAAAAACAGGAGGGGGCGTAGCATTGCTAATCAGAGAGTGCATCACAGCTACAGAAACGAAGGTTGTTGAGGAAGGTTTGTCTACTGAGTCAGTATGGGTGGGAGTTAGGAACAGCAAGGAAACAGCCATCGCACTGGGGGTTTTCTACAGACCACCTAATAGCAGTAGAGAGATTGAAGAACTTATAGGCAGGCAGATTTTGGAAACATGTAGATGTAGCAGGGTTGTTGTTATGGGTGATTTCAACTTTCCCAATATTGACTGGAATCTTCTAAGTGCAGATGGTTTGGATGGAGCCGTT
>NW_025118758.1:0-1036 GCF_004010195.1 Chiloscyllium plagiosum
AAGGGAATTTATATTTGGCAGGAATTGATGTTGAAGAGACTGTTAGATCTGAAGGTTGATATGTCCCCAGGGCCTGATGGTCTACATCCCAGGGTACTGAAGGAGGTGGCTCTAGAATTCATGGATAAGTTGGTGATTATTTTCCAGAGCTCGATAGATCCAGGATCAGTACCTGCGAATTGCAGGGTGGCTAATGTTGTACCACTTTTTAAGAAAGGAGCGAGATAGAAAGCAGGAAATTATAGATCAGCTAGTCTGACCTCAGTGGTGGGAAAGATGCTGGAGTCAATTATAAAGGATGAAATTACGACACATCTGTATAGCAGTAACAGGATAGATCAGAGTCAGCATGGATTTATGAAGGGGAAATTATGCTTGACTAATATTCTGGAATTTCTTTGAGGATGTAGCTCTGAAGATGGACGAGGAGATCCAGTAGATGTAGTATACCTGGACTTTCAGAAAGCTTTTGATAAAGTCCCACACAGGAGGTTAGTGAGCAAAATTAGGGCGCATGGTATTGGGGGCAAAGTTCTAACTTGGATTGAATGTTGGTTGGCTGACGGGAAACAAAGAGTAGTGATAAACGGCTCCATTTTGGAATGGCAGGCAGTGACAGTGGGGTACCGCAGGGATCAAGGCTGGGAGAGCAGCTTTTTACAATATGCATTAATGATATAGAAGATGGAATTAGCAATAACATTAGCAAATTTGCTGATGATACTAAACTGGGTGATAGGGTGAAATGTGATGAGGATGTTAGGAGATTACAGGGTGACTTGGACAAGTTAGGTGAGTGGCCATATGCAGTTTAATGTAGATAAATGAATGGTTATCCATTTTGGTGGCAAGAAGAGGAAGGCAGATTACTGCCTAAATCGAATCAATTTAGGAATTGGGGTACAGAGGGATATGGGTGTTCTTGTACGCCAGTCAATGAAGGTAAGCATGCAGGTACAGCAGGTAGTGAAGAAGGCTAATAAGATTCTGGCCTTGATAACTAGAGGGATTGAGTATAGAAGCAAAGAGGTTCTTC
>NW_025118759.1:0-1036 GCF_004010195.1 Chiloscyllium plagiosum
TACCGGTGTTGACTAGAGTCTAGGTACCGGTGTGGACTAGAGTTTAGGTACCGGTGTGGGCTAGAGGCTAGGTACCAGTGTGGGCTAGAGTCCAGGTACCGGTGTGAGCTATAGTCTAGGTACCAGTGTGGGCTAGAGTCTATGTACCGGGGTGAGCTAGAGTCTAGGTACTGGTGTGGACTAGAGTCTAGGTATCGGGGCGAGCTAGAGGCTAGGCACTGGTGTGGACTAGAGGCGAGGAACCGGTGTGGGCTAGAGGCTAGGTACCGGTGTGGGCTAGAGGCTAGGTACCGGTGTGGGCTAGAGGCTAGGGACTGGTGGGGGCTAGAGGCTAGGTACCGGTGTGGGCTAGAGGCTAGGGACTGGTGTGGACTAGAGTCTAGGTACCGGGGTGAGCTAGAGGCTAGGCACTGGTGTGGACTAGAGGCGAGGAACCGGTGTGGGCTAGAGGCTAGGAACCGGTGTGGGCTAGAGGCTAGGGACTGGTGTGGGCTAAAGGCTAGTGACCGACGTGGACTAGAGGCAAGGTACCAGTGTGGGCTAGAGGCTAGGATCTGGTGTGGGCTAGAGGCTAGGTACCGGTGTGGGCTAAAGGCTAGGTACCGGTGTGGGCTAGAGGCGAGGTACCGGTGTGGGCTAGAGGCTAGGTACCGGTGTGGGCTAGAGGCTAGGTACTGGGGTGGGCTAGAGGCTAGGTACCGGTGTGGGCTAGAGGCTAGGAACCGGAGTGGGCTAGAGGCTAGGGGCTGGTGTGGGCTAGAGGCTAGGGACTGGTGTGGGCTAGAGGCTAGGTACCGGTGTGGGCTAGAGGCTAGGGACTGATGTGGGCTAAAGGCTAGGTACCGGTGTGGGCTAGAGTCCAGGTACCGGTGTGGGCTAGAGTCTAGGTACCGGTGTGAGCTATAGTCTAGGTACCAGCGTGGGCTAGAGGCTAGGAACCGGAGTGGGTTAGAGGCTAGGTACCGGTGTGGGCAAGAGGCTAGGGACTGGTGTGGGCTAAAGGCTAGGGACTGGTGTGGGCAAGAGGCGAGGGACT
>NW_025118760.1:0-1036 GCF_004010195.1 Chiloscyllium plagiosum
AGAGAAATCGGGTGGGGGAGAGAGAGTGGGCGTGGCGGAGAAGTGGGAGATGGCACAGGGCAGGGTGACACCAGGCACACGGATACACAAGGTGGCCACTGAGCCATCAGTTGGCCAACTTGACACACAAGATGGCCGCCGGATCACAATATGGAGAGAAACAGCAGAGCTGATACAGACACTGCCTGGGGCCACCAGAATACCAGCACAACGGACTCACAACCCAGGTGATTAGTTTAAGGCGGGTGGGGGAGAGAATACACACGAGTAATGAACACTGCCCGCCGAAGTGTCTGGGTCCAGCCAACATCTCTTATAGAAGTGCTAACAGCTTGATACAGACTCAATACGAAATGCTAATAGCCAGGGCTACAGGAATCCCCTTCTCAGAAAGAGCAAATAGCGCCCATTACTACAACAATGGATTTCCCTGCAGACATTGAAATGGACAATGTCTGCACTGAAACTGACAACGACTGTGCGGAAATTAACAAAGGCTGTACCGAAACTATCAACGAATCTACAAGGATTACCATAAACAAATCATGTTACAAAGACAATAATCTCATCCCTGACCGATTGTATCATAAGATGTATAAAGGTTTCTTGACGTATGCTCTGGGTCGAGAGAAGTCTCGCAGCTGACACTGTGCTGTTGGTGTCTTTCTCTCCCCTCATCCTGATGGCCACCTTTGTGTGTGGCTGCATCAAGCTGTGCGTGGATCCCTGGTATGCAAACACCAAGTGTCACTATGTATTGAGGTTCTACCTGTCCCCGGTGTTGCGAAGGTTGGGCCTGGCCTCGCTGCCGCAGAACGCTCCGAGTAGTTGGACCGTTCCGTATCACCTGTCCTTCATGGAGAAGTTGTGAAGAAAAACACCTTTGACCACAAGTCCATCAAGAAGTGGTCAGCACGTAGTGTCCTTGAGACCCTTTGGGAAAAGGAGAGGGCGGATTCTATCGAGCGGTTCCCTGAGCAAACTGTCAAAGCCATTTGGCAAGATGCCTCATCGCCAGAACTTTCCAACAAGCACC
>NW_025118761.1:0-1036 GCF_004010195.1 Chiloscyllium plagiosum
TTCCTAGTGTCCACCCTTTCCAAGCTATGTATTATCTTGTAAGTTTCTATTAAATCTCCCCTTAATCTTCTAAACTCCAGTGAATACAATCCCAGGATCCTCAGCCGTTCGTATGTTAGACCTACCATTCCAGGGATCATCCGTGTGAATCTCTGCTGTACACGCTCCAGTGCCAATATGTCCTTCCTGAGGTGTGGGGACCAAAACTGGACACAGTACTCCAAATGGGGCCTAACCAGAGCTTTATAAAGTCTCAGTAGCACAACGATGCTTTTATATTCCAACCCTCTTGAGATAAAAGACAACATTGCATTTGCTTTCTTAATCATGGACTCAACCTGCATGATTACCTTTAGAGAATCCTCGACTAGCACTCCCAGATCCCTTTATACTTTGGCTTTATGAATTTTCTCACCGTTTAGAAAGTAGTCCATGCTTGTATTCTTTTTTCCAAAGTGCAAGACCTCGCATTTGCTCACATTGAATTCCATCAGCCATTTCCTGGACCATTCTCCCAAACTGTTTAGATCCTTCTGCAGCTGAAAATGTGTTGCTGGAAAAGCGCAGCAGGTCAGGCAGCATCCAAGGAACAGGAGAATCAATGTTTCGGGCATAAGCCCTTCTTCAGGAATGAGGACTGAGAGGGAGAACTGTGAGGGCTCACGGAGCTGAATAGCTCCCTGAATGATGACACAATATTCAGATTAAAATACAATGCAACTGTCCACAATTATTCAGATTGTTAAATGTCTGTATTACTGATAAATTCTCATACACACACTGGCTTTTAAACATTCAACAACAAGATGAAAGCCCAGGTCTCCCTGGCATTCCTGAAGAAGGGCTTCTGCCCGAAACGTCGATTCTCCTGTTCCTTGGATGCTGCCTGACCTGCTGCGCTTTTCCAGCAATACATTTTCAGCTTTAGATCCTTCTGCAGCCTCCCCACTTCCTCAGTGCTACCTGTCTGTCCACCTAACTTCGTATCATCAGCAAACTTCGCTAGAATGACCCTAGTCCCTTCATCCAGATCATT
>NW_025118762.1:0-1036 GCF_004010195.1 Chiloscyllium plagiosum
CCTCCAGCTCCCACTCCATTCTGCTCCCTTACAGGGTCACCGTCTCTGTGACTCCCGGGGACATGTAATCCTCCAGCTCCCACTCCACTCTGCTCCCTCACATGGTCACCGTCTCTGTGACACCCAAGTACGTGCAATCCTCCAGCTCCAACTCCACTCTGCTCCCTCACATGGTCACCGTCTCTGTGATTCCCAGGTACGTGTAATCCTCCAGCTTCTACACCACTCTGCTCCCTCACAGGGTCACCATCTCTGTGACTCCCAGGTACGTGTAATCCTCCAGCTCCCACTCCACTCTGCTCCCTCACAGGCTCATCGTCTCTGTGACTCCCAGGTACGTGTAATCCTCCAGCTCCCACTCCATTCTGCTCCCTCACAGGCTCACCGTCTCTGTGATTCCCATGTACGTGTAATCCTCCAGCTCCCACTCCACTCTGCTCCCTCACATTGTCACCGTCTCTGTGACTCCCAGGTACATGTAATCTTCCAGCTCCCACTCCACTCTGCTCCCTCACAGGCTCACCGTCTCTGTGACTCCCAGGGACGTGTAATCCTCCAGCTCCCACTCCACTCTGCTCCCTCATAGGCTCACCGTCTCTGTGACTCCCAGGTACGTGTAATCCTCCAGCTCCCACACCACACTGCTCCCTCACAGGGTCACTGTCTCTGTGACTCCCCACCCAGGGACGTGTAATCCTCCAGCTCCCAATCCACTCTGCTCCCTCACAGGGTCACCGTCTCTGTGATTCCCAGGTACGTGTAATCCTCCAGCTCCCACTCCAGTCTGCTCCCTCACATGGTCACCGTCTCTGTGACACCCAGGTGCATGTAATTCTCCAGCTCCCACTCCACTCTGCTCCCTCACAGGGTCACCCTCTCTCTGACTCCCAGGGACGTGTAATCCTCCAGCTCCCACTCCACTCTGCTCCCTCTACAGGGTCACCCTCTCTCTGACTCCCAGGTACGTGTCATTCTCCAGCTCCCACTCCACTCTGCTCCCTCACACGGTCACCGTCTCTGTGACTCCCAGGTACGT
>NW_025118763.1:0-1036 GCF_004010195.1 Chiloscyllium plagiosum
ACCTTTCATGTCCCCTCCTTGCTGCTCTTAGCAACCGCTTTACCGTCCTCCGCCTGTTAGGTCACCTTCTCTAAGAACTCAATAAGGTTTGTGAGGCGTAACCTACCAATCACAAAACCCTGTTGACTATCCCTTAAATGTATTCCTTTCTCGATGATGATAAATCCTAATTCTTCTCATCTTTACGAACACTTTACCCACAACCGAAGTAAGGTCCGCTGATCTATAATTAAGAGAGTTGTCTCTCCTCCCCTTCTTGATCAAGGGAACAACATTTGCTCTTCTCCAATCCTCTAGCATTACTCCTGTAAACAATGATGACATAAAGATCAAAGCCAAAGACTCTGCAAGTTGCTCACTGGCTTTCCAGAGAATCCTCGGATAAATTCCATTCGGCCCATTGGACAGATTGAAAAATTTCTGATGAATGTTATTAAAGAGTTCCAACCCATCTAAGTCCTTAATGGTCTGGCTGTCCCAATCTGTGTTCGGAAAATTAAAATCTCCTGCTGTGATACCATTTTGCCCTTTCTGCTTTTGAAATCTGAATGAAGATGACAATTTATTTCATGATTTACCCTTTGCTTCCTTCCAAATCCGTAATTCCAAATGAGCCAGAACAGGCGTAAACTTCCCACAAATGTTGACTACATTTCCCTTTATGCTTTTCAACCAAATTTCACACCATATTAAATTTATTGTTTCCACGTCTATCAATATTTATCAATATCTCTTTAATTATAAACATCGGTACAAAATATTCCTCACAATTCTGTACTGTTCCTAACATTCTGATCATAAATTTTACACTTCAACTCTGAGTGGATCTAAAATGCTTCCTATTTTCATCCCCAATAATTTCATACCATGTAAGATTTTTGGGTCTCTGATTCAAATATTGCTGAGACATTTGACTGGTTTGCACGTCATTTTTCCTCTTCATCTGTCCTATCACCAGCTTATAATCTGTATGTTTCCATGTAAGACTCTTCAAATGAAATCTATCATTTAACCTTGTTATTGTTGCATTGTATTA
>NW_025118764.1:0-1036 GCF_004010195.1 Chiloscyllium plagiosum
ACTTTCAAAATAGTAGGCTGAAATATATTGTTCTGACAATGGGCGCAACTTCACATCTACCCACAGTATTCTCCTTCTGCCACGTAGTTCCACATTCACTCCACTTGCCTTCATCACCTTGGAGATTTTTTTTATATCCAGTTCATACACTCAATCCAACGTCCTATAGTACCGTCAGAAAACTGGGTTACATTACATTTGATTCAATCAACCGAATGCTGAATGTCTATTGTGAGCAGCTGGTGACCAAAGGATGGTGATATTCCCTGACATCTTCTGCCCTTGTCCTCCTGGATTGACGTGGTCATGGTTTTGCAAGATGGTGTCTGCGGATCTTTGATGAATCAGTTCAGTGCAGCTTGGAGATAATATGAACTGATGCTGATGAGAGTTGATGCTGGAGAATGATGGATGAACTGATAGTCAAACCGGTTGCTTTGCCCTGGATGGTGTGAAGCATCTTGAGTATTGTTTGGACTGGACTTCATCCAGGCAGGTGAGCACTATTGCAACACATGCCAGTCAAAGTTTAAATACTTCGTTTAAATATTCATTGCTAATTTACTTCCGTAATACTTCCTACCTTTTTTCTCAGCTGTATAGATTCAGTTAGCGCAGACGCTAACTCTGATCCAACTTGTCCATCTGGCCAAGTTTTCCAAACTTTACATTCGCTACAGTGTGGAACAGGCCCTTCGGTCCAGCAGGTCCACACCGCCCCTCCGAAGAGAAACCCACCCAAAACCATTCTCCTACCCTATATTTACCCCTGATGAACACTGTGGGCAGTTTAGCATTGCTTATTCACCTAGAACTGCACATCTTTGGGATGTGGGAGGAAACAGGAGCACCCACAGGGAGAATGTGCAAACTCCACACAGATAGGCGGGAATCGAACCCAGGACTGTGGTGCTGTGAGGCACAGTGCTTACCATAGAGCCACCTTGCCGCCCACTTAATTATCCCATGTGTTTGAACTTGGCCCAAATACCTGTAATCGTTACAATTCATAGGATTGTCCAAATGTCTTTTAAAT
>NW_025118765.1:0-1036 GCF_004010195.1 Chiloscyllium plagiosum
TCAAGGAGCTATGAACCTGCACTCCCAGATCTCTCTGCTCATCAACTTTTCCCAAGGCTCTTCCGTTTACTGTATAATTTGTTCCAGAATTAGACTTCCCAAAATACATCACCTCACATTTGCCTGGATCGAACGCCATCTGCCACTTCTCCGCCCAACTCTCCAGTCTATCTATACTCTCCTGTATTCTCTGACAGTCCCCTATGCTTTCTGCTACTCCACCAATCTTTGTGTCATCTGCAAACTTGCTGATCATACCAACAATGCCCTCTTCCAGATCATTGATGTTTATCACAAACAACAGTGGCCCTAATACTGATCCCTGTGGGACACCACTGGTCACCTTTCTCCATTTTGAGAAACTCCCTTCAACCACTACTCTCTGTCTCCTGTTGCTCAACCAGTTCTTTATCCACCTCGCTAGAACACCCTGCACACCATGTGTCTTCACTTTCTCTATTAGTTTACCATGGGGAACCATATCAAATGCCTTACTAAAGTCCATGTATATGACATTAACAGCCCTTCCTTCATCTATCAGCTTGGTCACTTCCTCAAAGAACTCTATTAAGTTGGTAAGGCACAATCTCCCCGCACAAAACCTATCACTGATAAGCCCATTCTTTTCCAAATATAAATGGATTATCTCCCTCAGTACCTTCTCCAGCAACTTTCCCACCACTGATGTCAGGCTCACTGGTCTGTAGTTACCTGGGACATCCCTACTACCCTTCCTGTACAGGGGGACAACATGAGCAACTCTCCAGTCCTCCAGCACCTCACCTGTGTTTAAGAATGCCACAAAGATATCTGTCAGGGCACCAGCTATTTCCTCTCTCGCCTCCCTCAGCAACCTGGGATAGATTCCATCCGATCCTGGGGATTTGTCCACCTTAATATCCTTTAGCCTACCCAATAGACAATAGGTGCAGGAGTAGGCCATTCTGCCCTTCGACCATTCAATATGATCATGGCTGATCATCCTCAATCAGTATCCTGTTCTTGCCTTATTCCCATAACCCTTGATTCCACTCTC
>NW_025118766.1:0-1036 GCF_004010195.1 Chiloscyllium plagiosum
ACTGTCCTCGCTCAGGGTGTGGTTTATACACCAATGTCCGGGCTCAGGGTGTGGTTTATACACTACTGTCCTCACTCAGGCTGTGGTTTATACACCACTGTCCTCACTCAGGGTGTGGTTTATACACCACTGTCCCAGCTCAGGGTGTGGTTTATACGCCACTGTCCCAGCTCAGGGTATGGTTTATATGTTGACTGTCCAAGCTCAGGTTGTGGTTTACACACCACTGATCACACTTGGGGTGTGGTTTACACACCACTGTCCTCACTCAGGGTATAGTTTATACACCACTGTCCCAGTTTAGGGTGTGGTTTATATACCACTGTCCCAGCTCAGGGTGTGTTTTTTACACCACTGTCCCAGCTCAGGTTGTGTTTTTTACACCACTGTCCCAGCTCAGGGTGTGGTTTATACTCCACTGTCCTCACTCAGGGTGTGGTTTATACACCACTCTCCCAGCTCAGGGTGTGGTTAAGACACCATTGTCCCAGCTCAGGGTGTGGTTTATACACCACTGTCTACACTCCTGGTGTGGTTTATACACCACTGTCCTCACTCAGGGTGTGGTTTATACACCACTGTCCTCACTCAGGGTGTGGTTTATACACCACTCTCCCAGCTCAGGGTGTGGTTTAGACACCATTGTCCCAGCTCAGGGTGTGGTTTATACACCACTGTCTACACTCATGGTGTGGTTTATACACCACTGTCCTCACTCATGGTGTGGTTTATACACCACTGTCCTCACTCAGGGTGTGGTTTATACACCACTGTCCTTACTCAGGGTGAGTTTTTTACACCACTGTCCTCGCTCAGGGTGCGGATTATACACCACTGTCCCTGCTCAGGGAGTGGTTTATACACCACTGTCCCAGCTCAGGGTATGGTTCATATGTTGACTATCCGAGCTCAGGTTGTGGTTTATACACCACTGTCCACACTCAGGGTGTGGTTTATTCACCACTGTCCCAGTTTAGTGTGCGTTTTATACACCAGTGTCCTTACTCAGGGTGTGGTTTATTCACCACTGTCCTCG
>NW_025118767.1:0-1036 GCF_004010195.1 Chiloscyllium plagiosum
AATTGAACCCGGGTCTCTGGCGCAGTGAGGCAGCAGTTCTAACCACTGAGCCACCGTGCCGCCCATTATAACAATGACTCATTTATAAAGTACTTTGTGAATTATGCAGGTTTCTTTATTCACTCCCGGGATGTGTGTCTCTCTGGCTGGGCCCAACATTTATTGCCTGTCCCTAGTTGCCCTTGAGAAGGTAGTGGGGAGATGCCATCTTGACCCTCTGCAGTCCATGTGCTGAGGGTTGATCCACAATGACTAAGTTGGGGTGGGGGGGAGAATTCCAGGATTTTGACCCAGCAACAGTGAAGGGGAAGGTTCCAAGTCAGGTTTTTGGAGATGAACTTGAAAGTGATTGAATTCCCATGTACTACTTCCCTCGACCTTCCAGAAGGAAGTGGTTGTGGATGTGGAAGATGCTGTCTGAGGAGCTTTGGTGAATTGCTGCAGTCGGTAGTCCACATTGCTGTCACTGAGTGTCATTAGTGGAGGGAGCAGATAGAACATGCAACATAGAACAGTACAGCACAGAACAGGCCCTTCAGCCCACAATGTTGTGCCAACCACTGATCCTCATGTATGCACCCTCAAATTTCTGTGACCATATGTATGTCGAGGAGTCTCTTAAATGTCCCCAATTACCCTGCCTCCACAACTGCTGCTGGCAACGCATTCCATGCTCTCACAACTCTCTGTGTAAAGAACCCGCTTCTGACATCCCCTCTCTACTTTCCTCCAACCAGCTTAAAACTATGACCCCTCGTGTTAGTCATTTCTGCCCTGGGAAATAGTCTCTGGCTATCGACTCTATCTATGCCTCGTATTACCTTGCATACCTCAATTAGGTCCCCACTTCTCCTCCTTTTCTCCAATGAAAAAAGTCCGAGCTCAGTCAACCTCTCCTCATAAGATAAGCCCTCCAGTCCAGGCAGCATCCTGGTAAACCCGCTCCAAAGCATCCACATCTTTCTTATAATAGGGCGACCTGAACTGGATGCAGTATTCCATCTGCGGTCTAACCAAAGTTTTATAGAGCTGCAAC
>NW_025118768.1:0-1036 GCF_004010195.1 Chiloscyllium plagiosum
TCATCTTCTAATAAATGCAAAATGAAAAGAATTGCATTTCTTGTTCACATTAAATCATTTCTTTGCCTTGTGGACAGCTGTGCTACAAGCACTGATATATGGGATACCCAATAAGCAATATCCTTTCGTCCAGAGCAGAATCTTACTCTCTGCATTGTCCCCATTATCTAATTCTCAATCCATATAACATATGTATCCCTTATACAAGGAATCTAACGTTCTTCACTCACCTGTCAAAGTCTCCTGAAAATTCAAATACACTTTTCCCATTGGTTCGCATTTGTCGTTTTCACAATCAACATCCTCCACAATCTCCAAGCGGTTTATCAAAAACGATTTCCCTTTTTAAAATCTAGGCTGACTCCGCAAATCATATAATTATTCGTCAAAGATCTAATTATTATGAATAACTAAAAAATTCTAAAATTTTCCCTCACGACTGACATCGATTTATTCATCAATTGGTATGCTGTTTTCCATTACGCTCCTGTTTTAAATGTTTGTGGTCACAGTAGCTACTTCCAAGTCTGCAGGATCCTTTCATACGTTTTCCTCCCTCATAGAGTTAAGGAAATGACAGTACAGATTTAGGCCATTGACCCATCGTGTCTGTACCGGCTCCTGAAAGAGCTACCCGGCAAGCACAACTCTCCGGCCGTAACTCTGTAGCCCTCTAAATTCATGACTTATTTAGTCCAGCAACTTAACAATATTCAATACAAGGAGCTTTTTTTTTTCCAGTACTTCTCTTTCATAATTCAAACTTCTTGCAGTTCCACATTTTCGCCAGTCACTGTATTCCCTAACATTTCGGGAAGATTTTTCTGTTCCTTCCTCTGTGGAGACAGAACCAACATATTCACGTCACTGGACGGAGATGGCCTCTGCCACGTTGTGAGTACATGACAGGATCGCACTTACTCCTGCCTGGAAAGTTTCAGAATCAAAGCAGTTGATGGGATTTTGAGTACTGTCCTCTCCCTGGTGTTAGACTACAGATAATGCTGATGGAGGTTTCACAGCTCTCTGACGTCAT
>NW_025118769.1:0-1036 GCF_004010195.1 Chiloscyllium plagiosum
CCAGGGTTGGAGGATTGGAGCTATAGGGAGAGGGTGAACAGGCTGGGGCTGTTTTCCCTGGAGCGTCAGAGGCTGAGGGGTTTATAGAGGTTTACAAAATTATGAGGGGCATGGATAGGGTAAATTGGCAAGGTCTACTCCCCGGCGTTGGGGAGTCCAAAACTAGAGGGCATAGGTTCAGGGTGAAAGGGGAAAGATGTAAAAGAGACCTAAGAGACAACTTTTTCATGCAGCGGGTGGTACATGTATGGAATGAGCTGCCAGAGGAAGTGGTGGAGGCTGGTACAATTGCAACATTTAAGGGGCATTTGGATGGGTATATAAATAGGAAGGGTTTGATGGGCTGTGGGCTGGGTGCTGGCAGGTGGAACTAGATTGGGGTGGGATATCTGGTCAGCATGGACGAGTTGGACAGAAGAGTCTGTTTCCATGCTGTACATCTCTATGACTCTATAACTCTAGTAAACGTACATGAAACAGTTCATAATTGATCAGCTGTAGTTAGAATCTACTTATTTGTAATGAATATGATTCTTGTTAAGAAGCCAGGAAGGACCGTGTTTTCGGTCAATCTAGAGTAAATACAAGGAAATTGGGCAAGTTCAAATATTTTTAAAAATCTTTAACTGTTGTGACAGCAATAATGGTGCTAGATTTCTTGTGAATTACCCCAGTGAGTGGTGACAAACTTCAGTAGGAAGCTCCACATCACTTTTACAAATTCATCATCAAGTTTGAGAATCTACAGGAAGATTCTCTCTCAAGACATAAACACAAATTTCCTCAGAACTGCTAATATTTAGGAGTTCTCAACCGTCAAAAATTGGCCGAGAATCTCTAGAACTCTGATGCTATCAAGAATCGAGGTGAAGCTTTGGAAAAGTCTGCATTTTTGAAAATTTACACTTTATTTTACAGGTTTTAAGGTGAGGGGAAAATGAAACTGAGCACTAAGATTATTCCAATCAGAAACTCAACTGGACTCACCAAACAAATACAGCGCCTACAAGAGCAGGTCAAAGGCTGGGAATACTGT
>NW_025118770.1:0-1036 GCF_004010195.1 Chiloscyllium plagiosum
TGTGGAAGAATGAATGATTCGTTTCATTGTAAATGTTTTCTCCAGTTCCAATTCAATTGACTGTTTAAAATACTCATCAGAACTTTGTGTGGAATGTTTCATTAAAATTCACAATCCCACTGGATAAACTATTGCACCCGATCTCTCCTTACTTGTTTCACTTTTATTCGATGTAAATTCATAGAAAGTCAAGACAGAATGAAAGGAGGAAAGAAACGTTACACTCCTTTACATTATCCCAATCTAACTTACAACAGAATCAAATTGCATTATTTCGACATCGATTTATCACAAATCTCCAGTCCAATGAAGGGCAAGAGCAAGAATCTCCATCCAATGTACATTATAAGATGCGAGGCACAAAGAGAAACCACAGCTGTGTTTGATAGAAGTAACAGCCAGAGTCGGAATCAAATCCACACATGCGCAATGGAAGAGCAACCCATCGCCTTCACCTCTGGGCCACTTCAGCCCATGGCAAAGGCGCTCAAATGTGACCACATCAAGATTACATATGGTGCACCGAGAAGATACGAAATTCCCTGAGCGGAATCGAATCCACACCATTATGTTTCTGCTTTCAGCGGAATAGTAATACCAGCAAAATCCAAGAAATGGACCTTGTCCTTGGACGGAATACCTTGTCCTTGATTCATTCCGAGTCGGAACTGTCTCAGAATGAACCAGCAAACATGAAATTCCCGTCACATTCACACACACATTTAGTCTTGATGCATAATTTCTTCAGACAGTTTCTCTGACACGTGAAGAAGTATATACGGAGAGAGAAGTGAAGGTGATGTTTTAGTTCGATGGGCTTTCTCATATGGTTGAACCTGAAGTGGTTAAAATTCCCAGAAATGCAGTGTTGTTCGTTTCATTTTATTAATTTTGCTGCAACTTCACTTTGTTCATTGCAATGATCAGAAGTGAATTGGATTTATGTGATTGGAACGTTTAATGTTGCATTCAATTTTGATCCGAGTTTATTTCAGTTAAAAGAAAAATACTTATGAGATAAACAGAAGGTTAAACT
>NW_025118771.1:0-1036 GCF_004010195.1 Chiloscyllium plagiosum
TTTGTCGGTTTTCTGTATACGCAGGTTTGTAATTCTCAGTTGTCCTTTCTTTCGACTGTGATATCCAGGAATGCGAGTTTGTTGTCAGTTTCTTCCTCCTTGGTGAACTTTATGCCTGTGAGAGTGTTGTTGATGATGTTAAATGTCTCTTCTATCTTGTTTCGTTTGTGATGACAAAGGTGCCATCTACATAGCGGACGCAGATTTTTGGTTTGACGGTTGGTAAGGCTGTTTGTTCTAGTCTTTGCATTACCGCTTCTGCTATGAATCCGGATAGCGGAGATCCCATGGGTGTGCCATTGGTTTGTTTGTAGACTATGTTGTTGAAGGTGAAGTGGGTGGTGAGGCACAGGTCCACTACCTTCATGATGTTTTCGTTGGTAATGTGATCGATGGTGGTTGGGGTGTGTGTGATGGTCTCTTCTAAAAGTGTGTAAGTGTTTCCTTTGCCAGGTCGATGTTGATGGAGGTGAACAGTGCTGTTACGTTGAATGCGATTATTGTTTCGTCTTCCTCTATTTTGGTGTTTTTGATGATTTTAGGAATTCCTGGGTGGAGCGGATGGAGTGCTGTGACTCTTCTACTAGGTATTTCAGTCTTGCGTGTAGTTCTTTGGCCAGTCTGTAAGTTGATGTTCCGGGTAGTGACACTATGGGTCTGAAGGGGGCACACCCATGGGATCTCTGCTATCAGGATTCATAGCAGAAGCGGTATTGCAAAGACTAGAATAAACAGCCCTACCAACCATCAAACCAAAAATCTGGGTCCGCTACATAGATGGCACCTTTGTCATCACAAAACGAAACAAGATAGAAGAGACATTTAACATCATCAACAACACCCTCACAGGCATAAAGTTCACCAAGGAGGAAGAAACTGACAACAAACTCGCATTCCTGGACGTCACAGTCGAAAGAAAGGACAACTGAGAACTACAAACCTGCGTATACAGAAAACCGACAAACAGAGACTAAATACATAACTACACCAGCAACCATCCCAACACACATAAACGAAGCTGTATCAGAACACTATT
>NW_025118772.1:0-1036 GCF_004010195.1 Chiloscyllium plagiosum
TTTCCTCAGCTGAGGAATTACACCACAGAGTAATTTTGGAAATGTTAACTGCAGCCGTTGATCTCACACAGTGGAAACTCGCATTAACCCAGTGATCTGTCCTCACCAATGTCATGACCGCACACATCCAATGACTGATAAAAACCCACAAGATGGTCAAAGCCATCTCTGCTGCCCCTCACCTTTTACTCCATAATAACCTGCTGTACCCATTGATTACCCTGTTTTATCTGGGCTCCCATTTGGAGCAAGCTGACTGAGCAAGATCCACCAACACAATCCCTTTCCATCAAGGAGTGGGAAAAACCAGGTATCACTGAGAGGTGGGTTGTTACAAACCCATTTGACCAATAGCAGGCTGTGAACTACCACAGAGAGAGGGTGGTCTTCCGAAACCCTTTCTAGACCAGCCAGGACCGGTGCTCAGCCAAACCCTATCAATGTGGCCTCAGTGTAAACCCATTCTGCACAGTATAGGGAAACACACAATGCTGCACATTACTGAGGAGCCTCCGAACTGACAAACTATTCACTTTAAATTCAGTCAGTGAGGACACTATTGTCTGACATCAGAATTTCCCTTGCTAAATGGAAATATAACAATTATCAGTCCTAAGTGGAAATAACTATGTTTCAATGCAGTGATTTATGCAATTTAAGTTATAACAAAACCTCCCAGGAACACCAACGATAGCAAGGTGGTGTAGCATACTGTTGTGATTCTTAGCCTTAGAAAATACATATTGTTGTTTGTGAAACAACCTCCCCCTTCCTGCTGCTGGCGATCTGTCCAAATTGGAGAATCTTCTCAGAATTGGAGATGAGACAGTTCCAGAGACTTTATTTTATATTGTGTTACATCTCCACTGGGAAACTGTGATTACACCTTCAGGCTTTTTTATAATTTTGAACAATAGCTTTACTTTAATGATGTGATGTCATTGAGATTTAATCTGTAATTGAATACCCCAAAGACTGCACTAATCTGATCCTGGTCTCAAATGTTAATTCCAACTTGTCTTCAAACAACAATACT
>NW_025118773.1:0-1036 GCF_004010195.1 Chiloscyllium plagiosum
TTCATCCTGGAGTGCTTTACTGTGATATTAACAACAAAACACCCTTCCTGGACTGCTCCACTGTGATACTAACTCCAAAACACTCTTCCTGGAATGTTTCACTGTGATATTAACCATAAAACACTCTTCCTGGAGTGCTTCACTGTGATACTAACCCTAAAACACATTTCCTGAGTGTTCACTGTGATACTAATTACAAAAAACACTTTTCCTGGAGTGCTTCAGTGTGATACTAACCCTAAAAAACTTTTCCTGGAGTGCTTCACTGCGAATCTAGCTCCAAAACACTTTTCCTGGAGTGCTTCACTGTGATACTAACCCTAAAACGCATTTCCTGGAGTGCTTCACTGTGATACTAACTCCAAAACACTCTTCCTGGAATGTTTCACTGTGATATTAACCCATCACTGTGATACGACCTGCAGAACACTTTTCCTGGAGTGCTTCACTGTGACACTACCCTAAAACACTTTTCCTGGAGTCCCTCACTGTGGTACTAACCCTACAACACTTTTCCTAGAGTGCTTCACTGTGATACGAGCTCCAAAACACTTTTCCTGGAGTGCTTCACTGTGATACGAGCTCTAAAAAAGTATTCCTGGAGTGCATCACTGTGATACTAACTCGAGAACAGTTTTCCTGGAGTGCTTCACTGTAATAGTAATTGCACAACATTTTCCTGGAGTGCGTCACTGTGATACTAACCCTAGAACACTTTTCCTGGAGTGATTCACTGTGATACTATCTCCAAAACACTTTTCCTGGAGTGCTTCACTGTGATACTAACTCCAGAATACTTTTCCTGGAGTATTTCACTGTGATACTAACCCGCAAACACTTTTCCGTGAGTGCTTCACTGTGATACTAACTCCAAAACACTTTTCCTGGAGTGCTCCACTGCGATACTAGCTCCAAAACACTTTTCCTGGCGTGCATCACTGTGATACTAATTCCAGAACACTTTTCCTGGAGTGCATCACTGTAATAGTAATTCCAGAACACATTTCTGCAGTGCGTCACTGTGATAGTAACCCTA
>NW_025118774.1:0-1036 GCF_004010195.1 Chiloscyllium plagiosum
CATGGCAACAGGCAGGAACAACAGTGCCAATCGAGCCAGGCAGGAACAACAGTGACCATGGCCACAGGCAGGGGCACAATGACCAGGGTAACAGGCAGAAACAACAGTGTCCAGGGCAACTGGCAGGAACAACAGTGACAAGGGACAGGGACAGGAACAACAGTGGCCATGGCTACAGGCAGGAACCACACTGTCCATGGTACCAGGCAGGAACAACAGTGTCCAGGGTAACAGGCAGAAACAACAGTGACAAGGGACACGGACAGGAACAACAGTGGCCATGGCTACAAGCAGGATCAACACTGTCCATGGTACCAGGCAGGAACAACAGTGGCCAGGGTAACAGGCAGGAACAGCAGTGACCATGGCAACAGGCAGGAACAACACTGACCAGGGACATGGGCAGGAACAACAATGTCCAGGGCAACAGGCAGGAACAACAGTGTCCAGAGCCACAGGCAGGAACAACAGTGTCCAGGGTAACAGGCAGGACCAACAGTGCCCAGGGCCACAGGCAGGAATAACAGTGTCCAGGGCAACAGGCAGGAAAAACAGTGACCAGGGCAACAGGCAGGAACAACAGTGACCTGGGTAACAGGCAGGAATAACAGTGCCCAGACCAACAGGCAGAAACAACAGTGACCAGGGCAAAAGTTTGCAACTACAGTGCCCAGAGCAATAGGCAAGAACAACAGCGACCAGAGCAACAGGCAGGAACAACAGTGTCCAGGGCAACAGGCAGGAACAAAGTGACCACGACCACAGACAGGAATAACAGTGCCCAGAGCAACAGGCAGGAACAACGGTGTCCAGGGACACAGGCAGGAACAACAGTGGCCGGGGTATCTGGCAGGAACAACAGTGGCCAGGGTATCTGGCGGGAACAACAGTGCCCAGAGCCACTGGCAGGAATAACAGTGTCCAGGGTAACAGGCAGGAACAACAGTGCCCAGAGCCACGGGCAGGAACAACAGTGTCCAGGGTAACAGGCAGGAACAACAGTTCCAGGGTATCTGGCAGGAACAACAGTGACCAG
>NW_025118775.1:0-1036 GCF_004010195.1 Chiloscyllium plagiosum
CGCAGGGCCATGTAAACATATTTCAAATCGACCAAGACCATTTTCTTCTAAAGGTATCCCTCTAGGCATGACAGCTACAATGATGCACCTACATGGAACAGAGAATGTGATGGAGACATAGTTTGGACAATGTACAAGGAGACCTCACATGGTCCAGTTTGGGAGAGGATGACATTCCTGTGTGATTCAGCTCAGAGAGGTAGAAAATGTAATCTGCCCGAGAAGGAACGGCCTACAGACACCCAAGGCTGGAATCAAACCCAAGTTCCTGGTGTTGTGAGGCAGCAGTGCGAACCACCGTGCTACCCGTTGGGTGATCCCTGACCAGAATTCATTGGAATCTCCTCACTGCCCAAAGCAAAGGGAATTCAGCCAAATTCCAACTCTCCCAGGATGAAATCCCATTACGAGCAGCTGTGTTGTACAATATCTTCAGAAGCACAAGAACGTTTTGGACCATCTCGTAATTTTTCCTTTTGTCATGAATTTCAATAATATCTGGACAAAGTTCTTTCAAGTTAAAAATGCAGAGATTTTGTTTATCGGTGTGTATGTGTGGTGTGTGTGTCATTGTTTTTAGAAAGGGAAATATTGATTATATATTTGCAATACCCAAACAGTTTGCCATTCATCTTTCCATCATAGTTTGAGTAACATTGCTTTGGATCATAAACGTGTTGTTTTTCCAGATAAAAGAAACTAGCCTGACTTGTTCCGAAAACTGACCCTGACCCAGTCTGAGACGGATATCATCGGCCATATCACTGACGTGGTTACATTTAACATTTATTGTGAGCAGTGGAGGAGTGGGACTAAAAAAGGAAACAGTGACCCTAAAAGCCGGGGAACTATAGACCGGTGAGCCTAATGTCAGTGGTGGGTACGTTTTTGCTGGGGACTCTGAGGGATAGCATTTACATACATTTGGGAAGGCAAGGGCTGAGCGGGGTAGACAACGTGGCTTTCTGCATGGGAAATCATGTATCATTAACTTGGTTCAGTTTTTTTTGAAGAGGTAACAAAGAAGACTGATGAA
>NW_025118776.1:0-1036 GCF_004010195.1 Chiloscyllium plagiosum
AAACCCCTTTTACTGTAGTGCTCCCTAAAGTAGAAAGGAGGAAATGTGCTGCTATCAATACAACTGCACAAACACAGATACACGCAGGAATGTGAGAACACAGGGTTTATGAGATCCACTGCACTGACTGACCAAGATCCATTGCAGTTCTATACTTGCTGACATTTCCAATAACTCCTTCCCTGAAAGTAGCCTCCAGTCTAAGGTGCGACTCAGGAGTTCATTACATTTGACTAAGGGTAATCATGGAGTAAAGCAATAAAACAACACAATATTTAAAACATAAAATGTAACTGTGTGATCTTGCAACAACGGAGTGGGTATAACATTGAATATTACACGCGAACACAAATCACTTAATTAACAAGGAAAACCAGGGGAAATCTCATCCACAAATTGTAAACAATTATAAGCACTTACCAGGGACACCAATGATGGCAAGAACCATGTTTTGTTTTCTTTTTTCTTCTTTTTCTTTTATTTTTTTTTCACCTAAGTGCGGTAGTGCTTAGTTTTTTCCCCAGCACCCATGGTGTGTGTGTGCAGGTGCGAGACACAGTGAAAGACACAGTGCACGAATCTTTATTCAATTTCCACCACCAGGAAGAAAGGAAAACACCCAGGTGGCCAGTGACAAGTAGTGCCCCTCACATCCAAGGGCAGTGCTGTGTGATCAAAACAGTGAGGGGGAGGGGAGGGACTAAATCAAAATAGAGTTGGAGGGAGAAATGATGCACTCCACTCCCTGCGGCACCCACCTCTCCCTGAACAACTCTAGGGTGTTGGTGGACACCACATGCTCCTTCTCCAAGGACACCCGGGCTCTAACGTAACCGCGGAAGAGGGGCAGGCAGTCGGCGCTGCAAGAACCATGTAGAAAACTTTCCTGGCTAATTCAATTGGCCGATGCATTTTCAATGGAGAGTGGTAATCTTTTCTTGTTGCACACAATCTGCAAGCATTAAACTCTGCGGTGTTACATTCTCTGCGTGTTTCCATTATTTTCTGTGTGATCTCCACTGGGAGATTGGTGTTG
>NW_025118777.1:0-1036 GCF_004010195.1 Chiloscyllium plagiosum
CCTCATGTAGACCCACATGGTCAGTTCTCTGCCATCATGTTGATTTTGGGAGCATCCATTTGGGAACACGTATCGTGTCGTGTCGTGAATTCCGGTGCTAACATCATTGGGAACCAGAGGACTTTCTGTTCATTAAGGATGGCGAAGCTAGGAGTCACCTTGCTCTCAAGCCTAACTTCCAGACAGGTTTCCTGTTGATACAAATTGCTCAGCTTGTCAGTGGAAGACTATTTTTCCTCGAGTGGAGTAATCAGGAGAGGGGGATCTTCATTTTCAAATTACAGCAAGGTCACTCAGGAGGAAACTCAACAAGCCATCACTATTGTCTATTCTTCAAAGTGAGGTGATGTCTATTAGGCTTTATGATTTGTTTGTCTTCGGGTGAAGCAGAAGGCCAAGCTTGGAGCATTTCCTCAGAGAGGACGAGATTTAGCCTGAGGAAGTGGGTAGAGGGTCACTCATCGAGCCAGGAATCTGCTGTTTTGCCCTCTCTTCTTCCACTTTTGTCTCTTCTCCACATTATACTTCTTCACTTGCAAGGATTCCAACTCCTTTAACACTTTCTCTCTTGCAATGATTGTTTTGTCCAATACCTCACATCACACCTCTTGGATTACTATCTTCACATCATCCCTTTCCTTTGTAAGTACAGAGGCAAAAAATTCAGGTAAAATTCTTCCTATATCCTTTGCATCTTCATACAAGTTCCATCATCATCTATGATAGATTGCATTTTTTCCTTAAATATCCTTTTGCTCTTTTATACTGGTAAAAAATCCTGAGGTTTTCCTTTATCTTGTTTGCTAACATCTTTTAGTGTTATCTCTTTGATTTCCAAATTTCTTTTCTTACTTGATCTCTGTATTTTTTATACTCCTCTCGGCTATCTGCAGTGTTGAGATTTTAGTGACTACCATAAGCTTTCTTTTTCTGTTTAATCTTTCCTTGATACCTGGTACCCATGAGGATGGCCTCAACCGGGACCTTGGGTTCATGGTCACACTACAGGTGACCCCATTGCACTATACACATACAC
>NW_025118778.1:0-1036 GCF_004010195.1 Chiloscyllium plagiosum
AATAAAGGAGCTGGAGCAGCGTCTCTGCTTCCTTCTGTATTATACAAAATAAAGGTGCTGGTGCAGCGTCTCTGCTTCCTACTGTATTACAGAAAATAAATGAGCTGCGTTCGCGCCTCTGCTTCCTCCTGTATTATTGAAAATAAAGCAGCTGGAGCAGCGACACTGCTTCCTCTTGTATTATAGTAAATAAAGGAGCTGGAGCAGCGGCTCTGCTGCCACCTGTATTATAGATAATAAAGGAACTGGAGTAGCGTCACATCTTCCTCCTGTATTATAGAAAATAAAGGAGCTGGAGCGGCTTCACTGCTTCCTCCTGTATTATAGAAAATAAAGGTGCTGGAGCAGCGTCACTGCTCCCTCCTGTCGTATAGAAAATAAAGGAGCTGGAGCAGCGTCACTGCTTCCTCCTGTATTATAGAAAATAATGGAGCTTGAGCAGCGTCACTGCTTCCTCCTGTATTATAGAAAATAAAGGAGCTTGAGCAGCGTCACTGCTCCCTCCTGTCGTGTAAAAAATAAAGGTTCTGGAGTAGCGTCACTGCTTCCTCCTGTATTATAGAAAATAAAGGAGCTGGAGCTGCGTCACTGCTTCCTCCCGTATTATAGAAAATAAAGGAGCTTGAGCAGCGTCACTGCTCCCTCCTGTCGTATGGAAAATAAAGGAGCTGGAGCAGCGTCACTGCTTCCTCCTTTATTATAGAAAATAATGGAGCTGGAGCAGCGTCACTGCTTACTCCTGTATTATCGAAAATAAAGGAGCTGGAACGGCGTCACTGCTTCCTCCTGTATTGTAGAAAATAATGGAGCTGGAGGAGAGTCACTGCTTCCTCCTGTATTATAGAAAATGAAGGAGCTGGAGAAGCGTCATTGCATCCTCCTGTCTGATCGAAAATAAAGGAGCTGGAGCAGCGCCTCCATTTCCTCCTGTATTATAGAAAATAAAAGAGCTGGAGCAGCGTCACTGCTTCCTCGTGTATTATAGAAAATAATGGAGCTTGAACATCGTCACTGTTTCCTTCTGTATTATAGAAAA
>NW_025118779.1:0-700 GCF_004010195.1 Chiloscyllium plagiosum
TGGCGGAGGATTATTCTTCACATGTGAAGACTGGTGGGGTGAAAGGTGCGAAGAGGTTTCTATGGTAACAGGGTGCAGTCGGGTTCTGTCTCTATGGTAACAGTGTGCAGTTGGGTTCTGTCTCTATGGCAACAGGGTGCAGTTGGGTTCTATCTCTATGGTAACATGCTGCAGTTGGGTTCTGTCTCTATGGCAACAGGATGCAGTTGGGTTCTATCTCTATGGTAACAGGGTGCAGTGAGGTTGTATTTCTATGGTAACGGTGCAGTCAGGTTCTGTCTCTACGGCAACAGGGTGCAGTTGGGTTCTGTCTCTATGGTAACAGGGTGCAGTTGGTTTCTGTCGCTGTGGTAACAGGGTGCCGTTGAGATCTGTCTCCATGGTAACAGGGTGTTGTTGGTTTCTGTCTCTATGGTAATATGGCGCAGTTGGGTTCTGTATCCATGGTAACGGTGCAGTTTGGTTGTGTCTCTATGGTAACTGGGTGAAGTTGGGCTCTATCTCTATGGTAACATGGTGCAGTCAGGTTGTAATTCTATGGTAACGGTGCAGACAGATTCTGTCTCTATGGTAACAGGATACAGTTGGGTTCTGTTTCTATAGATTAGATTAGATTACTTACAGGGTGGAAACATGCCCTTCGGCCCAACAAGTCCACACTGACCCGCCGAAGCGCAACCCACCCATACCCATACCCCTA
>NW_025118779.1:780-1036 GCF_004010195.1 Chiloscyllium plagiosum
AATTGAACCCGGGTCTCAGGAGCTGTGAGGCAGCAGTGCTAACCACTGTGCCACCGTGCCGCCCACCTATAGTAACGGTGCAGTTGGGTTCTGACTCTATGATAACAGGGTGCAGTTATGTTCTGTCTCCATGGTAACATGCCCCGTTTGGGTTCTGTCTCCATGGTAACATGCCGCAGTTGGGTTCTGTCTCAATGGTAACATGCCGCAGTTGGGTTCTGTATCCATGGTAACATGCCGCAGTTGGGTTCTGTCT
>NW_025118780.1:0-1036 GCF_004010195.1 Chiloscyllium plagiosum
CAGCAACGGAGCTGAGATCCGGCATGGGACCAATGAGTTGATGTTCCATGACAGCGCTGGTCGGCTTTCGAATGAATACACATCTCAACCGATCATGTGACAAGTTCTTGCAGACGGTGAAAGTAAAAGTGACGGCACTCCCGGACATAGCCACGTTGAACCACATTAGCACGTCACATGATCCGTGCGGGGATTCAACTCAAGACCTTGGCGTTATTAGCACCACGCTCTAACCAGCTGAACTAACACAGAGAAAGGGTTTGTAAACTGTTGGGGGGGACGGCCTAGCAGGGGTCAGCTCAGTGACCGGGTCTGTGGCGCGAGGTCGGGCTCTGAGACTCAGAAGGGAAAGAGGGAGAGGAGAATAGCGCTAGTTATAGGAGACCCTCTAGTTAGAGGGACGGACAGGCGGTTCTGTGGGCATGGGCGAGACTCTCGGATGGTTTGTTGCCTCCCCGGTGCCAGGGTCCGAGACGTCTCGGACCATTTCTTCAGAGTCCTTAATGGGGAGGGTGTGCAGCCAGAAGTCGTGGTGCACGTTGGCACCAACGACAAATGTAGGAAGAGGGGTGGGGAGGTCATTCAAGAGCTCAGGGAGTTAGGCTGGAAGCTAAAAGCTAGGACAGACAGAGACGTCATTTCTGAGTTGATGCCGGTGACACGTGACAGTGAGGCAGGGAATAGGGAGAGAGTGCAGTTGAACACTTGGCTGCAAGGATGGTGAAGGAGGGAGGGCTTCAGGTATTTGGACAATTGGACTGCATTCTGCGGAAGGTGGGACCTGTACAAGCAGGATGGGTTGCACCTGAAGCAGAAGGGCACCAATATCCTGGGGGGTAGGTTTGCTCGCACTCATCGAGGGGGTTTAAACTAATTTGGCAGGGGGATGGGATCCGGACTTCTAGTCCAGCAAGTAGGCCAGCTGTTTGTCAGGAAGTCAAAGAATGTAGGGAGGCTGTGAAGAAGGTAGCACTGACAGGGAATACTTGCAGACACAGAGATCGGTTCAAGTGCGTATACTTCAACGCAAGGAGTA
>NW_025118781.1:0-1036 GCF_004010195.1 Chiloscyllium plagiosum
TATGTGATGGATGGCAGTTATAGGAAGGAGGGAATGTCTCAGATACAATCATATAGATAGGTTAACTCCAGGAAGGGTAAGAGAGGTAGGCACCTAATGCAGGAGTATTTTGTGGATATATCCATTTCAAACAGGTATGCTGTTGGAAAATGTAGGGGGTGATGGATTCTCAGGGGAACATAGCACGAACAGCCAAGTTTCTGGTATTGAGACTGGCTCTAATGCAACGAGGGGTACATCGGCTTCCAAGAGATCAATTGTGTTAGGGGATTCTGTAGTCCGAGGTACAGGCAGACGTTTCTGTGGCCAGCAGCGAAAAATCAGAATGGTGTGTTGTTTCCCTGGTGCCAGGATTAAGGATGTCTCAGAGAGGGTGCAGAATGTTCTCATGGGGGACAGGGGTCCAGCAAGAGATCATTGTCCACATTGGAATCAGTGACATAGGAAGGGAAATGGATGCAATTCTGTAGGGAGATTACAGAGAATTAGGCAGAAATTTATAAAGGAGGTCCTCGAGAGTAGTTATATCTGGAATACTCCGAGTGCTACGAGGTAGTGAGGGCAGGAATAGGAGGATACAGCAGATGAATGCATGACTGAGGAGCTGGTGTATGGGAGACGGATTCACATTTTTGGATCATTGCAATCTCTTTTGGGGTAGAAGTGACCTGTACAAGAAGGACAGATTGCACCTGAATTGGAAAAGGACTAATATACTGGCAGGGAAATTTGCTGGAGCTGCTCAAGAGAATTTAAACAAGTACGATTGGGGGAGGGGGTGGTGGGACCCAGAGAGATCGTGAGGAAAGAGATCAATCTGAGTCTGGTACAGTTGAGAACAGAAGCGAGTCAAACAGTCAGGGCCGACAAAGACAAGGCAGGACTAATAAATTAAACTGCATTTATTTCAATACAAGGGGCCGAACAGGGAAGGCTGATGAACTCAGGGCATGGTTAGGAACATGGGACTGGGATATCAGAGCAATTACAGAAACATGGCTCTGGGATGGGCAGGACTGGCAGCTTAATGTTCCAG
>NW_025118782.1:0-1036 GCF_004010195.1 Chiloscyllium plagiosum
CAAATATACTGAGGACAAACGAGTAACCAGGCAGAGAATAGGTACCCGCAAAAATCATCAAGGCCGTCTGTGGAACCGCAGGAGGTGAGAGAGATTCTGTATGAGATTCTTTTACTGAAAGAGGATGTGGCAGCTAGAGTGTTTGGAGAAACAAATAGTGATAACGTGATAAGTGTCCATATGACCGAGGAGGGGGTACTGGATGTCTTAAACGGTAGCAAGGTGGAATAATCCCTGGGACCTGCTCAGGCATAACCCAGAACTTTGTGGGAATCTAGGGAAGTGTTTGCTGGACCCCTCACTGAGATATTTGTGTCATTGATAGTCACAGGTGAGGTGCTGGAAGATGGGCGCAATTATTTGAGAAAGGTGGGAAGGAAAGGCCAGGGAACAATAGACCAGTGAGCCTGAAATCAGTGGCACAGAAGTAGTTGGATGTGATTCTCAAGGACATGGTTTACATGTAATTGGAAAGGCAAGAAGTGATGAGGGAGAGGCAGCCTGGCTTTGTATATGGAAGTCACTGACTTGGACTCCAGGAAGACACACGGTTCTACATAACAGACCGGTTAGCAAGTTTGAGATTGTAGACTACAGGGAGGACTAGCTATTTAGATACAGAATTCTCTAGAAGGTCATAGAGATGTATAACATGGAAACAGACCCTTCAGTCCGTACCGTCCATGCCAACAACTTAGCCAACCCAACAACTGTGTGAGAAATATGCTGTCAGGATGGGTGCTGGGTCCACTGCTTTTTGTCATTTAGATCAATGATTTTTATGTGAATATATGAGGTATGCTTAGTAGGTTTACACTAGACACAAAAATTGGAGGTGTAATGGGCAGTGAAGAAGGTTACCTCAGCACAATGGGACTTCAATCAAATGGGCTAAGGAGGGGCAGATGGGTTCAATTTAGATAAATGAGGTTCTGCATTTTGGAAAAGCAAATCAGAGCAGGACTTTCACACTTAATGAGGAGGTCCTGGGGAGTGTTGCTGGACAAAGAGACCTTGGAATGCAGGTTCACACTTC
>NW_025118783.1:0-1036 GCF_004010195.1 Chiloscyllium plagiosum
ATGATCCCTGGAATGACAGGTTTAACATATGAGAAACGGCTGAGGATACTGGGATTGTATTCTTTGAAGTTTAGAAGATTAAGGGGAGACTTAATAGAGACGTACAAAATAATACATGGCTTGGAAAAGGTGGATGCTAGGAAATTGTTTCAGTTAAACGAGGAGACTAGGACCCGTGGACACAGCCTTAGAATTAGAGGGGGTCATTTCAGAACAGAAATGCGGAGACATTTCTTCAGCCAGAGAGTGGTGGGCCTGTGGAATTCATTGCCACGGAGTGCAGTGGAAGCCGGGACGCTAAATGTCTTCAAGGCCGGGATTGATAGATTCTTGTTGTCTCGAGGAATTAAGGGCTATGGGGAGAACGCTGGTAAGCGGAGCTGAAATGCGCATCAACCATGATTAAATGGCGGAGTGGACTCGATGGGCCGAATGGCCTTACTTCCACTCCTATGTCTTATGGTCTTATGGTCTTAATTAAATACAAACAGGTTGAATGGCTTACCTGGAAGACTAACAGCTGCGAGAAGTGGATAGTAAATCTGTTTCAACAGCAAAATCGGTGGTTTCGTCATTTCTGAGAATGAATGTCTTCTGCAGAGGCTGGTGTGTGGCCAAGGTATGGAAAGGCAATGTGTATTTATACATGCATCAGACCTCAAGAGAGTTAATTACCTCAAATCATCACTGACATTACTCACAATCACCTTGGCAATGAAAACAAAGTTTTCTTTTGCACAATGTCTCAAATAAAATATGAACTGAACCTGGCACTGTTAACTCCACTTCCTTGCCTTTCTCCATTCATTGGATTCTGATGTCATGTGGATTACCTCATGTCTGAATTTAGACAGTTTTCATTTGAATGACATAATCCTGCCTCGTGAATTGGTATCTTAGTTTCTGTCATTAATCCCTTTATCGATTATACCCTTATCTGACCCATTGCCAATTGTTCCATCCTTAATGCATGTGACGGCTCATCACAGCCTAACCATTCCCTAGTTTCTGAAATCGGATACTCAGTCGCGATTAA
>NW_025118784.1:0-1036 GCF_004010195.1 Chiloscyllium plagiosum
CGTATATATTGTAGCACTGTGTTAGGTGTAGTAAAGTGGGTCTTGTGGACAGAATTGGAGATGGACCCGGTTTCTCTTTTCCTGGGCCTGCACAGAGTATCTTACACAGATGCACATGGGGGAAAAAAATTCTTACTTTCTGTGCGAGGAAAAATGTTGCGTTGGATGTCTGAAAACTCCTCGGGTCTTTTGGGTCTTTGAAAGCTCCTCATGGAAAATATCCCTTTGGACTTTTTCACCAGTATGGTGCACCAAAAAAACAGAGATTAGTATAAGTCATAGAGTCATGGAGATGTAAAGCATGGAAACAGACCCTTCGCTCCAATCCATCCTTGCCGACCACATGCCCCAAACCAATCTAGTCCTACCTGCCAGCACCTGGCCCATAACCTTCCAAACCCTACTTATTCATTTACCCATCCAAATGCCTCTTAAATGTTGCACTTGTATCAGCCT
Organism: Chiloscyllium plagiosum; assembly: GCF_004010195.1. NCBI lineage: Eukaryota > Metazoa > Chordata > Chondrichthyes > Orectolobiformes > Hemiscylliidae > Chiloscyllium > Chiloscyllium plagiosum. The sequence continues at coordinate 457 of NW_025118784.1, forward strand.
CCCCCAATTCACCTGGCAGCCCATTCCCGACCCCAGGGAGTCCAGGGCAGTATGCCAACAGCCTTCTTCACTGTCCTGTGTATTTGTGACTCAAATTTCAGACAACCATGCACCTGATCTCCAACGTCCTTTTGTTCCACTACAGTCCTTAAGGCCCTCTCATTCATCATTAAACTCCTACCTAGATTTGACTTTCCAAAATGCAAGATGTCACACTTATCTATATTAAATTCCATTTGCTATTTCTCAGCCCACTTTCCCAGCTGATCAAGGTACTGCTGCAATTTCTGATAATATTCCTCACTGTAAATGATGCCTACTATGTTAGTGTCACCTGCAAACTTACTAACTTCGCGTTGTGCACTCTGGTCCAAATCATTGATATAGATAGCGAACAGCAATGGGCACAACACCGACCCCTGAGGCACTCCACTAGTCACAGGCCTCCAGCCCGATAAGCATACCTCCACCATAGCCATTTGCTTCATAACGTCAAGCCAATTGTGTCGCCAATTTGCCAGTTTACCTTGGAGTCCATTCGATCTATCCTTCTAGAGCGGCTTGCCATGTGGAATCTTAT
>NW_025118785.1:0-1036 GCF_004010195.1 Chiloscyllium plagiosum
AACGATCCTCGGACAGTGCCTTCCAAATTCAAGCTATTTTCCATCTGGAAGGATAACACCAGCAGATACATGGGAGCCCCACCCCCTGCAAGTTCCTGTCCAATCCAGTCAGCACCCTGCGAACGTATCAGCCATTCCTTCAGCTCCACTGTGTTAAACTCATTGCATTCCCTCCCCGAGAGCATTGTGGGTTAATACACAGTACGTGGACTGCAGCGGTTCAATAAGGCAGCTCACCTCAAATTCTCAGGAGAGACTAGGAATGGGGAATTTATTCTCGCCGAGACAGCCACGCTCATGTAAAATGAGAGAATAGAAGAGATTGTGGATAATAGGCATTAGATTTAAATGAATGGTGAGGAGGAATTATTCCCTCAACTGGTTTTGAAACAATGGAATCATTTCTCACAGTGTGTTAGATGTCAGTTCATTGATTAAATTGAAAAGTGGACACAGAGTTTGAATTACTAACAGATTGACAAGTGGAGTTAGGGCTGAAGTGTGTTCGGCCATGGTCATATTAAAGGTTGGAACAGACTTGAATTGCAGACACTTACTCCTTAATCTCAAGTTCCTTCAGTAGTGTGTCGGTGAGATTCCTTCAGCAATAGCATCAGAGAGCGCAATGGGCAGCGATAGAGTGATAGAGATCTCTAATTGCACAAAGATTAATACTGGTATGCGGCATACATGTGGAAGCTGAGGTCCAGCAGTTGAAAAATGCTTGGATGAGCTCTGAGGTGTGAAGCAGTAATCTGTTTGTCTGACATACCTAGGAACAGAAAGATATTCAAAAAGGCACCATGATTTATCTCGTAAGTATACAGGAACCAGTGTAACAGACATAAAGTACAAAAATGCTTCTCTCCATTTGATTAAAATTTTCTCCCCAATACTACCTCCCTGATTAAATTCAGATTAATAGTCTCATCAAAAATAGGCATTTGCTTCCACATCTGGCTTGGCTCAGTGGTTAGCACTGCTGCCTTACAGCACCAGGGAGCTGGGTTCAAATCCAGCCTCAGGCGACTGTCTG
>NW_025118786.1:0-1036 GCF_004010195.1 Chiloscyllium plagiosum
GAGAATAAGTCAAATATTTCCTTCTCTCGGAGATGATGGGAGGCAGGCCTGACTGTATGAAGAATTGTACATATCCAACATTGGCCCAGTCAGCATGTCTACGAACTCCTTTTAAATCCCACTCTAAAATCCATCTAGGCCCGGTGCTTTACCACTCTCGAGCTGCCTCACCGCCTCCTGTATCTTTTGGCTTGTCAGAGGGGAATTCAAAAGAGACGCCTGCTCTGAATTTACACCTGGGAGGTCCAGGGTACTAAAAAAGGGCTTCATTGTCGCCATTCTGTCCTTACAGCCCTCTGACTGGAAGAGCCCAGAAAAGAACTTCATGAATGCTGGATTAATCTTTCTGGGATCGCAGATGATTTTAACAGCACACACGCTAATGGATGTGATAGACTGGGGGCACACTTCTTTCTGGCCAAGTATGCCAGATATCTACCCGGGTTATCACATTACTCGAATACCGTCTGTTTCGGAAATGAGGTCGCTCTTTTTGCTGTCTGGGTGACTGAAGCGTTCAGCGCAGCCCGGAGCATTGTAATCTGCTGCAACTTAGTTACAGACGGTCTGTCAAAATGCGCTCTGTCAACTGCTGCTCTCCATTCTACCGCTTCCGAGTCGCCGAGTAAGAAATAATCAAACCCCTTGCATAGTCCTTGGCAGTCTCCCAAAGCACCGTCGGATTACTGGCCGTCCAAACTGATGTACAAATTTTTTTAAATCCCATGAAAAATATTCAATAAGAAAGCAAATCTTCGCAGGACTTATACACTTAATGGTAAGGTGGAAGGGAGTGTTGCTGGACAAAGAGACCTTGGAGTGCAGGTTCATAGCTCCTTGAAAGTGGAGTCGCAGGTAGATACGATAGTGAGAAAGGCACTTGGTATGCTTTCCTTTATTGGTCAGAGTATTGAGTACAGTAGTTGGGAGGTCATGTTGCGGCTGTACAGGACCTTGGTTAGGCCACTGTTGGCATATTACGTGCAATTCCGGTCTCCTTCCAATCGGAAAGATGTTGTGAAACTTGAAAGGGTTC
>NW_025118787.1:0-1036 GCF_004010195.1 Chiloscyllium plagiosum
ATCAGAACATAGGACTGAGGGACACGAGGGGGCGCCATTCGGCCCTTTCACACTACTCCATCAGTAAAGTATGTCATGGCTCATCTCATTGTGTTCCCAGCTGCACTTTTCTCTCCATGCACCATTATCCATGTCTATGGAAAATCAGGCGAAGCCAGCCTTGATATAATACAAAGATTCCGCCATCCCAAACTTCTGGGAAAAAGGATTCCCACTTGAATGAATTCCCACTTTGTGAATTTCTTCTCACTCCAGTTGTGACTGAGGATGGAGGGTGTCACACCTTCCTTTTCTAGTCCCACTCCTCCACGGCTCACAACAAATTTTAAATGTAACCAAGTTGGTGATCTGGTCGATGATTAAGATCTCAGACTGGATTAGGTTCAGTGATAAGAACAAGTCAGGCAGATTTCTTTAGTCAGCCACAAGTTACTAATAGAATTACCGGAGGAGAATGGTGGATCTGTGGGTGGCACTGCTTCCTCACATCACCAAGGAGCTGGGTTCAATTCTAACCTCGGGCGATCCTCCATATGACGTTTGAACATTCTCGCCGTGCCTGTGCGTGTTTCCTCTCAGGGCTCCAGTTTCCTGCCACAGTCCAAAGATGAACATGAGTGTTAGTTATGGGAAATGCAGGGTTACATGGATAAGGTGGGGGGGGCACGTCCAGGTGGGATGCGGTTTGGTGGATCAGTGTGGACTTAATGGATGGAATGGCCTGCCTCCACACTGTTGAGTTTCTATGACAATGACAACAAATTTGGACTATACAAACACCAGTGGGTATATCTTCTAAGAGAAAGTGAGGACTGCAGATGCTGGAGATCAGACCTGAATTCCAGCAACACATTTTCAACCCAGCGGGTATATACATAATTCACTCTCCTCCAGGTCTTGTATGTTTCATTCTCATTCCAAGAGTAATCTGTTAAAACCTTCATCATATAAGCCCTTCACTCCAGGAATACGTGAAATGAAACATCGCTAAACTGCTTTCAACGTAATTATATCCTTTTTCAGATACACAAAAAAC
>NW_025118788.1:0-1036 GCF_004010195.1 Chiloscyllium plagiosum
CTTAGTCATTATCCATTTTAACACATTAAACCCCTATCAGTAAACCTACAATTATTAGTAGCTCATAAATGCCTAAATTCACGAACCGTTTTCCCACCCGGTCAATCTCCAGTTACCCCATCCCCATCCCCATCCTTCATCTTTTCGGAGTTCATCTTCAATTTCTCTTATATTGCTTATCTTTTTCTTTACTATTTCCACCTTATCTTCCACTATGGAAGAGATGTCTGGGATGAAGGTGCAGCATTCTTTACCAATCAGAGCACAGGTTCCCCCTTTTTCGGCCAAAGGATAGTCTAAAGCCATTCGATTCTGTAAAGCTGTCAGTCTTGTGGCAATCATTTCAGTGGTTATGGCCGATATTTGGCATTGAGTTTCTCCCATCGCGCCGGTGGTATCATTAATTAAATTTTCAAGGGCAGCCGCTATTTCTGTATTTCTACCCCTGCCCTTGTAGTGCCGTAGTTTGGGAGTAGTGTCCATAGTAGACGGTCTCCTTCTGAGACCTCTCTGGTCTTGCGTCTTATCCCCCTCTTCCTTTCTCAGGTTGGGCTCATGCTTTTCTATTCGGAGGTGAGGGACTATATAAGCGAGGTAACAGCAGCCACTCCAACCTTTCTGGTTTTGGGGAAGTGTTTCGTCAACTTCATAACATGACACATTTGATCACACAAACATATTTTTCCCCTTGAATAAATGGATAGGCCTTCAGACCGCATACCCAATATGTTCCGTTTAATATTTGGGGAGTGGTCGTGGCAGTGGCTTGACTGGTGTGGACACAAGATGATTTTCCTAGTTGGAAAGGTGCAGCATCATTCTTGATTACGAAACCGGTGGTATTTACTGCTCCTTTCGGTGGGGAAATTCTAAGACTATCAATAGCGCCCTGATATTTTGGAGCTGGCCTTGGGAACCATCCCGCAAAGCTATATTTGCTTCTTTCAAACCTCCACTTTGTATTATTTGAACCCACATCAAATTATTGTACATCGTACACTTATTTTTTAGTGAGCGGTATTACCGAGATGGGGAT
>NW_025118789.1:0-1036 GCF_004010195.1 Chiloscyllium plagiosum
CAGGGGAATGGTACTGGGTTGGTTACTCTTCTGAGGGTTGATGTGAACTGGTTGGGCCGAAGGGCCTGTTTCCACACTGTAGGGAATCTAATCTAACCTCCAAGGTTCAAGTCAGGAATATCATGGAATAATCACTTCTCTGAATGAGTGCAGCTCCAACAGTACTCGAAGATGGACTTATGAGCAATAGGCAACACAGTTGTGTGGGGAAGATCATGTGTCACAAACTTGATTGATTATTTTACGGAAGTGACAAAATTGATTGATGAGGGTGTGGGGTTGGATGTTGGTCCTTTGGACCTTGGCAAGGCCTTTGATATGGTTCCTTACGGCAGGCTCATACAATAGGTGAATGAAAATGGGATCAGCGGTCAGTTAGTAAGATGGATAGAGAACTGCTTGGCCATAGAAGACAGAATAGTGGTGGAACAGTGTTTTTGTGACTGGAGATCTGTAAACAGATTGTCGGAGTTGCAGATTCTGAGGATGATTGCCAGAGAATACAGCAGGATGCAGGTCAGCTGCAGACTTGGACAGAGAAAACGCAGATGCAACTTTATCTGAACAGTTGCGATGTAATGCGTTTTCGAAAGTCTAATGCTGGAGATAAGTTTAAACTGGAATAAAACAACTGGCCGCATCAACATCCGAAGAGATCTAGGTGTACAGCTCCACAGTTCCCTGAATTTGGCAACACGGGTGGATAGTGTGATCTAGAAAACTGATGGCAAACTTGCAGACAGGCATCCGAGCATGCAGTATGAAAATTAGCAGGTTATATTCCAACTGTAGAGAAACTTAGTTCGGGCACATTTAGAATATTGTGTACAGTACTGGTTGCCACATCAGCCGAACGATGTGGAAGTGTTGGAAAGGGTATGGAAAGGTTTTACCAAGATGTTGACTGGTTTGGAGGGTATGAGCCAGAAAGAGAAGAGAGAACAAGGGTTAGCAAGTTTTGAGAAGATTTGTAGCTCAGATTGAGTTTTTGGATGTAGGTTTGCTCGCTGAGCTGCAAGGTTCATTTCCAGACGTT
>NW_025118790.1:0-1036 GCF_004010195.1 Chiloscyllium plagiosum
GTAGCAGACCTTGTGTGTATTACAGAGAATAACAATCCCCGTGTATATTATACAGAATAGCAGTCCCTATTTATATTATAGAGAATAGCAATCCCTGTGCATATTATAGAGAATAACAGTCCCTGTATACATTACAGTAAATAGCAGTCCCTATTTATATTATAGATAATAGCAGCCCCTGTGTATATTATAGAGAACAGCAGTCCCTGTATACATTACAGTAAATAGCAGTCCCTGTGTATATTATAGATGATAACAGTCCCTGCGTATATTATAGGGAATCGCAGTCCCTGTATATATTATAGAGAATACCAGTCCCTGTGTATATTATACAGAATAACAGTCGCTGTGTATATTATAGAGAATAGCAGTCCCTGTGTTTATTATAGAGCATCGCAGTCCCCGTGTATATTATAGAGAATAACAGTCCCTGTGTATATTATAGAGAATAACAGTCCCTGTGTATATTATAGATAATAGCAGCCCCTGTGTATATTACAGAGAACAGCAGTCCCTGTATACATTACAGTAAATAGCAGTCCCTGTGTATATTATAGATGATAGCAGTCCCTGTGTATATTATATAGAAGAGCGGTCCCTGTATATATTACAGAGAATTGCAGTCCCTGTGTATATTACAGAGAACTGCAGTCCCTGATTATATTATGCAGCATAGCAGTCGCTGTGTACATTATAGAGAATAGCAGTCCCCGTGTATATTATAGATAATAGCAACCCTTGTGTATATTATAGAGAATAGCAGACCTTTTGTATATTATAGTGAATAGCACACTCTGTGTATATTGTACAGAATAGCAGTCCCTGTGTATATTATAGAGAATAGCAGACCCTGTGTATATTATAGAGAATAGCAGTCCCTGTGTATATTATAGAGAATAACAGTCCCTGCGTATATTATAGAGAATAGCGGTCCCTGTGTGTATTATAGAGAATAACAGTCCCTGCGTATATTATAGGGAATAGCAGTCCCTGTATATATATTGTAGAGAATAGCAGTCCCTGTGTATATTATAGA
>NW_025118791.1:0-1036 GCF_004010195.1 Chiloscyllium plagiosum
GGCAGATAGTCCGGTTTACTGAGCTATACACTGATATAATCTGCACAACTCTCCATGCTGGGCAGATAGTCCGGTTTACTGAGCTATACACTGACATAGTCTGCACAGCTCTCCATGCCGGCCCGATAGTCCGGTTTACTGAGCCATACACTGACATAGTCTGCACAGCTCTCCATGCCGTCCCCATAGTCCGGTTTACTGAGCCATACACAGACATAGTGTGCACAGCTCTCCATGCTGACCGATAGTCCGGTTTACAGAGCCATACACTGACCTAGTCTGCACAGCTGTCAATGCTGGCCCGAAAGTCCGGTTTACTGAGACATACACTGAAATATTCTGCACAGCTCTCCATGCTGGCCTGATTGTCTGCTTTACTGAGCCATACACTGACATAGTCTGCACAGCTTTGCATGCTGGACCGAAAGTCCGGTTTACTGAGCCATACAAGGACATAGTCTGCGCAGCTCCCCATGCTGGGCAGATAGTACGGTATACTGAGCCTGACACTGACATAGTCTGCACAGCTCCCCATGCTGGCCCGAGAGTCCACTTTACTGAGCAATACACTGACATAGTCTGCACACCTTCTAATGCTGGCCCGATAGTCCAGTTTACTGAGCCAGACACTGACATAGTCTGCACACCTCCCCAGGCTGGGCAGATTGTCCGGTTTACTGAGCCATGCACTGACATAGTCTGCACAGCTCCCCATGCTGGCCCGATAGTCCGGTTTACTATGCCATACACTGACATAGTCCGCACAGCTCTCCATGCTGGCCCGATAGTCCGGGTTACTGTGCAGCTCCCTGAGATAGTCCGCACAGCACTCCATGCTGTCCCGATAGTCTGGTTTACTGAGCCATGCACTCATACAGTCTGCACAGCTCCCTTGCGGGCCCGATTGTCCGGTTTACTGAGTCATACACTGACATAGTCTGCAGAGCTCTCCACGCGGGGCCGATAGTCCGGTTTACTGAGGCATACACTGACATCGTCTGCCAAGCGCCCCATGCTTGGCAGATAGAAGGGTTTA
>NW_025118792.1:0-1036 GCF_004010195.1 Chiloscyllium plagiosum
ACAGACAGCAGCTTTCTGAGAGAGATATGTTGAGCAGGTTCTTGTGAGGTCCTGTACTGACAGCAGCTTCCTGAGGGACATACGTTCAGCAGCTTCCTGTGCGAGGTCCTGTACAAAGAGCAGCTTCCTGAGGGAGATACGTTGAGCAGCTTCCTGTGTGAGGTTCTGTACAGACAGCAGCTTTCTGATGGAGTTACATTGAGCAGCTTCCTGTGTGAGGTCCTGTACAGACAGCAGCTTTCTGATGGAGTTACATTGAGCAGCTTCCTGTGTGTGGTCCTGTACAGACAGCAGCTTTCTGAGAGATATATTGAGCAGCTTCCTGTGTGAGGTCCTATACAGGGAGCAGTGTTTTGAGGGAGATACATTGAGCAACTTCCTGTGTGAGGTCCTGGACAGACAGCAGCTTTCTGAGAGAGATATATTGAGCAGCTTCCTGTGAGGTCCTGTACAGACAGCAGCTTTCTGAGGGAGATACATTAGCAGATTCCTGTGAGAGGTGTGTACAGGGATCAGCTTTCTGAGGGGGATACATTGAGCAGATTCCTGCGAGAGGTCCTGTATAGACAGCAGCTTTCTGAGGGAGAAATATTGAGCAGGTTCCTGTGTGAGATCCTGAACAGACAGCAGCTTTCTCAGAGAGATATATTGAGCAGGTTCCTGTGAGGTACTGTACAGACAGCTGCTTTCTGAGGGAGATACATTGAGCAGGTTCCTATGTGACGTCCTGTACAGACAGCAGCTTTCTGAGAGAGATACATTGAACAGCTTCCTATGTGAGGTCCTGGACAGAGAGATGCTTTCTGAGGGAGATACTTTGAGCAGCTTCCTGTGTGAGGTCATGTTCAGAGCAGCTTTCTGAGGGAGGTACATTGAACAGCTTTCTGTGTGAGGTCCTGTACAGACAGTAGCGTTCTGAGAGAGATATATAGAGCAGCTTCCTGTATGAGGTCCTGTACAGACAGCATCTTTCTGAGAGTGATATATAGAGCATATTCCTATCTGAGGTGCTGTACAAATAGCAGCTTTCTGAGAG
>NW_025118793.1:0-1036 GCF_004010195.1 Chiloscyllium plagiosum
GGCCTCAGAGGTTTATGCAGAAGGAAAGAACAAGAAGGAGCATACGTCCTTTGTAGATCAACATGTTTCAAGCAATCCCTTTCAAATGGTAGGCTGCCAATTTATCGTTTCCACCAAAGAGCACACCGTCACCTCTATCTACATTGTCCTCCATCTGTCACGTATTTACCCATTCACTCCACTTGTCTTAATCTTCTCGATGCTTTATTACATCCTCCTCACCCACTCACAATCCCACATCCGTTTGTGTTGTCAGCAGGCTGGGATATATTGTATCTGATTCCAGCAACCAAATGTTTAAAGGGCATTTTGAGCAGCTGGGACCAAGCACCGATCCCTGCGACACCACAGCAACCGTCCTCTGTTAATTTATATTTATTTATTCCGTGAATCTCGGAGTCACTGGCTGGGCCAGCATTTATTGCTTGTCCCTAGTTGCCCTTGAGAAGGTGGTGGCCAGCTGCCTTGTTGAACGCTGCAGTCCACCTGCTGTGGTTGACCTCCAATGCCATTAGGAAGGGAATCCCAGGATTCTGACCCAGCGACTGTGAAGGAGCGGTGATAAATTTCCAAGTCAGGATGGTGAATGGCTTGGAGGGAACCTGAAGATGATGGTATTCCCATACATCTGTAGCCCTTGTCCTTCTAGATAGGCTTGGTCGTGAGTTGGGAAGATGGTATCTAAGGATCTTTGGTGAATCATTTCATTGCAGCATGTAGATAGTAAAACACTGCTGCTGCTGCTGAGCGTTGATGGTGGAGCATTGTGGGTGTAGGGACAATCAAACTAGCTGCTTTGTCCTGGATGGTATAAAGCTTCTTGAGTGTTGTTGTGGCTGCACTCATCAAAGCAAATTGGGAATCTCCTATTACACTTCTGACTTATGCATTGTAGATGCTGGACAGACTTTTGGAAGTCAGGATGTGAGCTATGCGCCGCAGTATTCCTAGCTTCAGACCTGCTCTTATAGTTACTGTGTTCATGTGGTGAGAACAGTGAATGTCTGAGCAATTATTACCCACCAGGAATTTGACA
>NW_025118794.1:0-1036 GCF_004010195.1 Chiloscyllium plagiosum
CTTCTTTTAAAAGTAAAAAACGCATAACCATTTCTTTTCTCAACCTTCTTCACGAAAAAAAAGTCATTGTATATTGAAACCATTTCTCCGAAATTAATAATGGCGCCTCTCTCCTTGACTCTGCATGCCGGTCTAAATCTCTTTCGCTCTCTGAGATTTTTTAAGTTCGTGATTTTGCATTTTACATTTTGTTCCAAGAAACATTAATCTGGCTTTTATATGCAAAGTGCACGCTGTGGATCACTTGCAGATTTTTAAAATCTGTTTTGATTTCGTTCTCATTTGTGCCAATGAACAAACTCTGACATCTTTACTATAAAAATAGTCTTGCTGATACAATTTCAGTTCATTGCAGAGAATTGCTCGATATGCTCGCAATTGAAAAGACGCTACATATTTTTTCACCACATAAACTATAACACTGCCAATACACAAGCCAATTGATTTGCTGGTCTAAAGCGTTGGTCTACCACGTGAACACTGGCTAATTTGTTAAATCTACTTGCTTTAGAAGACTGACACTTTACACCTGAATCTGAGTTGATCCATCAACAATTATTTTTCCGAGCCGGTGAACAGGTTTTAACATCAGTTTCAATCAACCAGAATGTTAAAATGCAAAGACAAGAATAATATGACGTGAACATGTTCATGTAGTAAATGACGTTTTGAGACTTAGCCTAATCTCTATCTGTATGAATAGACTTCAGGGCGTACTGAAGATTGTACTCGTGCACACTTTATAATACTCTATTTATCATTCTTTGCATGCCCTCTATTTTTAATGAGAATTATAAGAATGTTGATCGTGTTAAATTTCGTGATTTACTGTTCAATCGATATTGTGAGCTTGCCTATTGCTATATGAAGTCCTTGCTAAGAACTTCTGTGCATGAAATCGAAGCTTCCATTACTTTAACCCAGTCTGAAGAGGTAATTTCAATTGATAATTGTATTACATCTTTGGATCCATTTGCAAGATCTGGTTCGCTATTGCCATTAAGAATTTCAGTCTACTGTCTTCTGGCTTATGGAG
>NW_025118795.1:0-1036 GCF_004010195.1 Chiloscyllium plagiosum
CATTGTTAGACAAGATTTCCCATGCACAAAGCCGTGTGGACTATCCTTCATCAGTAGTTGCATCCGAAAATGCATGTAAATCCTATCCCTCACAATCCTCTCCAACAAATCCTATCCCTCACAATCCTCTCCAACAACGTGCCCACGGCAGGCTCACTAATCAATAGTTTAGGTCACTATTCCCTTTCCTCGTCCCATGCTTCCACTGATCACTGTAATTGTTAATATAAATAAGTTGGTGATATGACCAACAATATAGGTCTCAGATTGAGTCAGAATTAGGAACAAATCGGTAGAATTCATTAATCTTCTACAATTAACAAGTGTATGACCGAAACAAAGTTACTCAAACTACGATGGAAAGATGAATGACAAACATTTTGGATAGTGCAAATCTGAGTACCGATGTTTCTCTCTCTAAAAATACTGACAGATGCACATGTTTGATGACAAACTGAAAAATGAAATCTCTGCAGAGAGTTAACTTGAAAGAACTTTGACCAAATATTAATTGAAGTCATGATGACAGGAAACATGAGTGATTGTTCCAAATACCATTCAGCTTATGGAGCTATTCTGCGCTTACAAGCTACTGGTAATGGGATAACTTCCTGGAACAGGTGGATTTAGCTGAATTCCCTTTACTTCAGGTAGTGGGGTGATTCCAGTGATTCCTCGAAAGGAATCCTCCTTGAGTGGTAAAGATGACTGAAATGTTTTCAGCTCACACACATTGCTGGGAAAAGGAAGATGAAGAGAGGGGGAGCAACAGGCTGTTCCTTCTCAGGAAGGCTACATTTCCCCACTCGCTGAGTTGAATTACATATTAACGTTATCCAGATGCAAACTGGACCAGATGAGGTCTCTTTGAACAGTGTCGGAACTGTACGACTCCATCACGTTCCCTGCTCCATGTAGGTACATCTTTGCTGCTGTAGGACACACAGCCATTTCTTTCATAACAAATCGCCCCATTAGATTTGAAGATGTGTTTCTATGTTCGCGTACACTTTTATAATACAACTTTTAATATCTT
>NW_025118796.1:0-1036 GCF_004010195.1 Chiloscyllium plagiosum
TGGTAGAGGGATTGCGTTTTGGAGCCATGAGGTCATATTACAGCTGTACAAAATTCTGGTGCGGTCGCACTTGCAGTATTGCGCACAGCTCTGGTCACCGTGTTAAAGGAAGGATGTGGAAGCTTTGAAAAAGGTGCAGAGTTGGTTCACCAAGATGTTGCCTGGTATGGAGGGAAGGTCTTATGAGGAAAGGCTGAGGGACTTGAGACTGTTTTTATTAGAGAGAAAAAGGCTGAGAAGTGACTTCGCAGAGACATGTAAGATAATCAGAGGATTAGATAGAGTGGACAGTTTTTTTCCTCGGATGGTAATGGCTAACATGAGGGGACATAGCTTAAAATTGAGCGGTGATAGATATAGGACAAATGTCAGAGGCAGTTCCTTTACTCAGAGAGTGGCAGGGGCATGGAATGCACTGCTTGCAACGGTAGTAGACTCACCAACTTTTAGGACATTTAAATGGTCATTGAATAACGTAGGGATGAAAATGGAATAATGTAGGATAAATAGGATTTAGATTGATTCCATAGATCAGCGCAACATCGAGGGCCGAATGGCCTGTACTGCTCTGTAATGTTCTATGTACCACATGGAAAATGAAGTATGTTTATCTGTTCCTTGAAATTCACTGAGTTAAAGCCAAATACAACAAATGTAGGGCTTGAAACTTTTATGATATTGCCATGAATGAGGGAGCTCAGAACTAGATTTCATTTTTCTAGAGTGTTGATTCAGCGTTCGAACACTTGATAATCCCAGAGGGATGTATGGTATATTAAAACACCATGTTAACTCTTCTGTAATCTGTCCTGTTAATTCTATGAAATGCTTTTCAATTCAATTATTACTTGCACACGTACGAAATGTACTCAAGGGCCTAAAGTCGGTTATTTGTTGAAATTCCTAATGCTATTTATATTTTTTATATTTATATATTGCTTCAAAACTGACTTATGCACGGTGCTCATCAAAATGTCTTCCTCCCAAGGAGGACACACAAAGTGAAGAATAGCAATCACTGCAAAATTAACTGTGG
>NW_025118797.1:0-1036 GCF_004010195.1 Chiloscyllium plagiosum
GTGTGAGAGATCGAGACAACGCGTGTGAGAGAGAAAATGCATGCGTGTGACAGAGAATGCGTGTGTGAGAGATAGAGAGAATGCGTGAGAGAGAAAATGCGTGTGCGAGAGAGAGAACGCATGTGTGAGAGAGAGAATGCATGTGTTCGAGAGAGAGAATGCGTGTGTGAGAGAGAGACAATGTGCGTGTGGGAAAGAGAGAGAATGCGGTTGTGAGAGAAAGAGAATGCGTGAGAGACAGAGAATTCGAGTGCGCGCGAGACGATGAATGCATGTGTGATATGGAGAGAGAATGCGTGTGCGCAAGAGACAGAGAATGCGTGTGTGTGAGAGAGAGAATGCGCATGTCAGAGAGAAAGAGAATGTGTATGTTCGAGAGAGAATGCCTGTGTGTGAAAGAGAATGCCCGTTTGAGAGATAGAAAAGGCATGTGTGAGAGAGAATGCGTGTCTGAGAGATTGCGTGAGAGAGAACGTGTGTGTTTGAGAGAGAATACGTGTGCGCGAGAGATAAAGAATGCGTGTGTGTGAGAGAGAGAATGTGTATGTGAGAGAGAATGCCTGTGTCGAAAGAGAATGCACGTTTAATAGATAGAGAAGGCATGTGTGAGAGAGAGAATGCGTGCCTGAGAGATTGCGTGAGAGAGAACGTGTGTGTGTGAGAGAGAATGCGTGTGTACGAGAGAGAGAATGCATGTGTGTGAGAGAGACAATGTGCATGTGAGAAACAGAGAGAATGTGCGTGTGTGAGAGAAAGAGAATGTGTGTGCGAGAGAGAATGTGTGTGCGCGAGAGATAGAGAATGCATGTGTGAGAGAGAGAATGCGCATGTCAGAGAGAAAGAGAATGTGTATGTGAGAGAGATAATGCCTCAGTGTGAAAGAGAATGCACGTTTGAGAGATAGAGAAGGCATGTGTGAGAAAGAGAGATTGCGTGTGTGTGAGCGAGAATGCGTATGTCTGAGAGAGAGAATGCGTGTGTGCGAGAAAGAATGCACGTGTGAAAGAGAGAATGTATGTGTGAGAAAGAGAATGCA
>NW_025118798.1:0-1036 GCF_004010195.1 Chiloscyllium plagiosum
GAACTGGCTCAAAGGTAGAAGACAGAGAGTGGTAGTGGAGGGTTGCTTTTCAGACTGGAGACCTGCAACCAGAGGAGTGCCACAAGGATCTGTGCTGGGTCCACTACTTTTGGGAAAGCAAATCTTAGCAGGACTTTAACACTTAATGGTAAGGTCCAAGGCAGTGTTGCTGAACAAAGAGACCTTGGAATGTAGGTTCATAGCTCCTCGAAAGTAGCGTGGCAGGGAGATTGGATAGTGAAGAAGGCGTTTGGTATGCTTTCCTTTGTTGGTCAGAGTATTGAGTACAGGAGTTGGGAGGTCATATTGCGGCTCTACAGGACATTGGTTAGTCCACTTTTGGGATATTGCATGCAATTCTTGTCTCCTTCCTCTTGGAAGGATGTTGTGAAACTTGAAAGGGTTCAAAAAACAATTTACAAGGATGTTGCCAGGGTTGGAGGATTTGAGCTATAGGGATTGTTTGAGTAGGCTGGGGGGTGACATTATAGAGGTTTATAAAATCATTAGGGTCATGGATAGGTGAAATGGACAAAGTCTCTTCCCTAGGGTGGGGGAGTCCAGAACTAGAGGGCATAGTTTGAGGGTGAGAGGGGAACTATATAAAAGAGACCTAAGGGGCAACCTTTTCACGCTGAGCATGGTGCATGTATGGAATGAGTTGCCAGAGGAAGTGGTGGATGCTGGTACAATTAGAGCATTTAAAACGCATCTGGTAGGATATATGAACAGGAAGGGTTTGGAGGGATATGGGCCAGGTGCTGGCAGGTGGGACTAGATTGGGTTGGGATATCTGGTTTGCATGGACGAGTTGGACCGAATGGTCTGTTTCCATGCTGTACACCTGTATAACTCTATTTTCATAAGATGTGAATCTTGTGCAAGGCCAGAATTTCTTCTCCACTCCTAAATTGGTTAATATCCATCAACTTATACGGACCCATATGATCATCGGTAGAAGGAATTCCTTCCCTTGACAGATATGTCAATAACAATTGTGATAACCCAAATAAACTATACATTGTCAGAATTAAAT
>NW_025118799.1:0-1036 GCF_004010195.1 Chiloscyllium plagiosum
GGGAATCCCAGAGTGTGTGTGTGAGAGAGATAGTGAATCCCCGAGTGTGTGTGTGAGAGAGAGGGAATCGCAGAGAGTTCCCGAGTGTGTGTGAGAGATAGGGAATCCCCGCGGAGTGTGAGAGATAGGGAATCCCAGAGTGTGTGTGAGAGAGGGAATCCCAGAGTGTGTGTGTGAGAGAGGGAATCCCAAAGTGCGTGTGTGAGAGAGAGGGAATCCCAGAGAGTTTCCGAGTGTGTGTGAGAGATGGGGAATCCCCGAGGTGTGTGAGAGATAGCGAATCCCAGCTTGTGTGTGCGAGAGGGAATCCCAGAGTGTGTGGGTGTGAGAGGGAATCCCAGAGTGTGTGTGTGAGAGAGAGGGAATCCCAGAGAGTTTCCGAGTGTGTGTGAGAGATAGGCAATCCCCGAGTATGGGTGAGAGATAGGGAATCCCCGAGGTGTGTGAGAGATAGGGAATCCCAGAGTGTGTGTGAGAGAGGGAATCCCAGAGTGTGTGTGTGAGAGAGGGAATCCCAGTGTGTGTGTGTGAGAGAGAGGGAATCTCAGAGATTTTCCGAGTGCGTGTGAGAGATAGGGAATCCCAGAGAGTTTCCGAGTGTGTGTGAGAGAGAGGGAATCCCCGAGTGTGGGTGGGAGATAGGGAATCCCCGAGGTGTGTGAGAGATAGGGAATCCCCGAGGTCTGTGGGAGATAGGGAATCCCAGAGTGTGTGTGTGTGAGAGAGGGAATCCCAGAGTGTGTGTGTGTGTGAGAGAGGGAATCCCAGAGAGTTTCCGAGTGTGTGTGAGAGATAGGGAATCCCCGAGTGTGGGTGAGAGATAGGGAATCCTCGAGGTGTGTGAGAGACAGGGAATCCCAGAATGTGTGTGAGAGATAGGGATCCCAGAGTGTGTGTGTGAGAGAGGGAATCCCAGGGTGTGTGTGTGTGAGAGAGGGAATCCCAGAGAGTTTCCGAGTGTGTGTGAGAGACAGGGAATCCCCGAGTGTGGGTGAGAGATAGGGAATCCCAGAGTTTGTGTGGGAGAGGGAATCCC
>NW_025118800.1:0-1036 GCF_004010195.1 Chiloscyllium plagiosum
AGGAGACCAACCGATGCAATAAATGACATGTGTGTCATGCAGATTCACATTTGATGGATGTGGAAGGATCTATTGGAGCCTTGGAAGGATGTGGATGGGGAAGATGTGGGTGCAGGTTTTGCAATTCCTGTGGTGGCAAGGGAAGGTGCCGGGAGGGGAGGGTGGGTCATTGGAGGGCGTGGACTTGACTAGGTAGTCGTGCAGGAAACAGTCTTAGTGAAAAGTGGGTAGGGGTGGCGAGGGAAATATATCCCTCAAGTTCAGTGTTACTGACACTTTTTACAAACTCACTGACTCCCACAGCTGTCTGGATTATACCTCCTCCCACCCCGTCTCTTGCACAAATGTGATCCTATATTTCCAATTCTTCCACCTCCATCGCATCTGCTCCCAAAGGAGAAGCATAGCGTTTCAGGCAGCATCTGAGGAGCAGTAAAATCGACGTTTTGGGCTAAAGCCCTTCGTTAGGAATACAGTCAGAGAGCCTGAAGGCTGGAGAGATAAATGAGAGGAGGTTTGGGGTGGGGAGAAAGTAGCATAGAGTACAATAGGTGAGTGGGAGAGGTGATGAAGGTGATGGGTCAGGGAGGAAGGTGGAGTGGATCGGTGGAATGGAAGATAGGTAGGTAAGACAAGTCATGGGGACATTGCTGAGCTGGAAGTTTGGAGCTGGGGTGAGGTGGGGGAACGGTAAATGTGTAAACTGGTCAAGTCTACATTGATGCCCTGCGGTTGCAGTGTTCTGAGGCAGAAGATGAGGTGTTCTTCCTCCAGGCGTCGGTTGTGAGGGAGTGGCGGTGTAGGAAGCCGAGGAGCTCCATGCCCTCAGCTCAGTTAGAAGGTGAGTTGAACTGTTGGGCCACTGGGCAGTGTGGTTGCTTGGTGCGTGTGGCCCAGAGATGTTCCATAAAGCGCTCTGCTAGGAGGCGTCCTGACTCCCTAATGTAGAGTAGTCCGGATCAGGAGCAATGGATACAATAAATTATATTGGTGGATGTGCAGATAAAACTTTGATGCCTGTGGATGGCTCCTTTGG
>NW_025118801.1:0-1036 GCF_004010195.1 Chiloscyllium plagiosum
AGTGTGTGCACTATTTGAGACTTAACCCCCCCCACCCCCCAACATCCCCAAGGGCAGCAGCATTCTTACTGTTGGTGTCCAGTCCGGCTGCCTCAGAGAGGGGATAGGGGGCCGGCGGGATACTCATGGGAGCTGATGGGGGCGGGGGGATGGGGGGGCGCCTGGGGCTTCAGAAATGCTGCAGGTCACTTACACATAAAAGTGTGTGTCTGCTCAGAAACAAACCATGAGACAGACAGAGGGAGCAAGGCAGGCAGAGCGAGGAAGAAGGAAACTTCAGAAAACTGAGCCCCTAAAAGTGTGTGTCTGCTCAGAAACAAACCCTGAGACAGACAGAGGGAGCAAGGCAGGCAGAGCAAGGAAGAAGGAAACTTCAGAAAACTGAGCCCCACAGGATAGGCATTGAATCAATTAACCAAACAATCAGTTATCTGAATGAAATAGTGCCCGCCCATCTCGTTTGGATAATCGTGGTTCCTCTGTAATTGTCGGTTGGGTGGCAAGAATTTCGAATTTGGTGGTATGTGTAAAATTGCAAAATGGGATAAGCATTGCGTGATCCCTTTAAAAGACCATGTGTTTTTTTCTGCAGATGTAGTTTACTTAAGTGTTGCATTTTGGGAAAGCCAAATCAGGGCAGGACTTATACACTTAATGGTAAGATCCTGAGGAGTATTGCTGAACAAAGATCTTGGGGCGCAGGTTCATAGTTCGTTGAAAATGGAGTTGTAGGTAGAATAGTGAAGAAGGCGTTTGGCACGCTCTCCTTTATTGGTCAGAGCATCGAGTATTGGACTTAGGAGGTCATGTTGCAACTGTACAGGACATTACACACACAGTATTCCAAAGTGGTCTAACCAATCTCCTTGCTATAGAAGGGATGTTGTAGATCTTTTCTGAACTGTTTCAAGATTCACAAGGAGGTTGCCAGTGTTTGAGCTACAGGGAGGGTCTGAATAGGCTGGGGCTGTTTTTCCTGGAACATTGGAGACTGAGGGGTGAGCTTATAGAGGTTTATCAAATCATGTGGGACGTT
>NW_025118802.1:0-1036 GCF_004010195.1 Chiloscyllium plagiosum
CACACACCAGCAGATTCCCTGTCAGTGTACACAGACACGCCCCAGCAGATTCCCTGTCAGTGTACACACACACCAGCAGAATCCCTGTCAGAGAACACACACACACCAGCAGATTCCCTGTCAGAGTACACACACACCAGCAGATTCCCTGTCAGTGTACACACACACGCCCCAGCAGATTCCCTATCAGTGTACACACACACACAGCAGCAGAATCCCTGTCAGTGCATATACACACACCAGATCTCCTGTCAGTGTACACACACACGCCCCAGCAGATTACCTGTCAATGGACACACACCAGCAGATTCCCTGTCAGTGTACACACACACACACGCAGATTCCCTGTCAGTATATATACACACACGCCCCAGCAGATTCCCTGTCAGTGTACACACACACACACACCAGCAGATTACCTGCCAGAATACACACGCACCAGCAGATTCCCTATCAGTGTACACACAGACCAACAGATTCCCTGTCAGTGTACACACACAGGCCGCAGCAGATTCCCTGTCAGTGTACACACACACGCCAGCAGATTCCCTGTCAGTGTACACACACACGCCAGCAGATTCCCTGTCAGTGTACGCACACACCTGCAGATTCCCTGTCAGTGTATACACACAGACACTAGCAGATTTCCTGTCAGTGTATACACACACACCAGCAGATACAGTCAGTGCGCACACACACACACCAGATTTCCTGTCAGTGCGCACACACACACACACACCAGCAGATTTCCTGTCAGTGCGCACACACATACACCAGCAGATTCCCTGTCAGTGCCCACACACACAAGCAGAATCCCTGTCAGTGTACACACACACACAAGCAGATTCCCAGTGTATGCACACACCAGCAGATTCCCTGTCAGTGTACACACACAGACACACCAACAGATTCCCTGTCAGTGTACACACACACACCCCAGCAGAATCCCTGTCAGTGCATATGCACACACCACCAGATCTCCTGTCAGTGTTACACACACACACACACACCAGCAGAATCCCTGTCAGAGTACACA
>NW_025118803.1:0-1036 GCF_004010195.1 Chiloscyllium plagiosum
CATCTCTATGACTCTATGACTGAAGTACTGATCAGGCAGACATTTAAGGCAGACAAGTGGTAATGTCACTAAATGAGTCAGGCCGAAAGTCTGTGGACATGGGCTCAAATTTCAGCATAGCAATGATGAAATTTAATTTAAAAAAATTAAAAATCTAAGAACAGGGACCTTCAATTGTTAAAACTGCAAATGGTTCACTTATGCCCTTACTGTGTAGGTGGAGGTGTGGAATCGACCATCCTGACTCAGTCTGGCCTACATGTGACTCCAGTACCACAGCAATTTGGGTGACTCTCAAGTACCGTCTGAAATGGTCCAGCAAGCCACTGACTTCAAGGGCAGTTAGGGATGCGAAACAAACGCTGGTCTTGAGACATCAGACACATCCCACAAACAAACTTGAAAACTAGGAATGAATTATTGATCATAGGTTATCCTTTAACATATTATAACAAAGTGTTTTTGCTAATGAAATCTTCCTTTTCCATCCAGGATAAATGATCATATTGGTGGGTTTTTCAGTATCCTTGATTGTAAAGGAGGGCGGTAACAAATGGCTTATATCTAAGTAATGTTAAATTATTCTGATCATAGCCTATTTTTTCTCCTTCGGCGATTCCCTGAAGAAAGGATCCTTTTTAAATTCTGCCTTTGATCTAAATAACAGGCTATTTGGCCCAACAAGTCCAGACCGACCCTCCGAAGAGTAACCCATCCAGATCCATTCCCCGACACCTATTACTCTACATTTACCCCTGACTAATGCACCTAACCTACACATCCCCAAACACTATGGGCAATTTAGCATGGCCAATTCACCTAACCTGCACACCTTTAGATTGTGTGAGGAAACCGGAGCACCTGGAGAAAACCCACGCAGACACAGGGCGAATGTGCAAACTCCACACAGACAGTTGCCCAAGGCTGGAATCGAACCCAGCACTGTGAGGCAGTAGTGCCACCACTGTGCCACCCAAATCAACACCCGTGAGGAAAACAGATCCAACAGATAATAAAAACACTCCAGTATTGTATA
>NW_025118804.1:0-1036 GCF_004010195.1 Chiloscyllium plagiosum
CGTAGTGTTAGGTGTAGGGGTATGGGTGGGTTGTGCTTCAGAGGGTCGGTGTGGACTTGTTGGGCCGAAGGGCCTGTTTCCACACTGTAGGTAATCTAGTCTCCAATGTCAAAGAACAAAGAGGACAAAGAACAGTACAGCACAGGAACATGCCCATCAGCCCACAAAGATTGCACTGATAGATGATTTAGACTGGATTGTTTGATAAGTCTCTCATCTTTTAGACTGACCATGTTGGTTTCAATTCTTTCAGATGTTCAGACTGATTCTAACCTACAAAATGAATTTACAGTATCTTACATGGATTCATGCAGGATTCGTGCACACACACTCAGACCCTCTCTCATACACACACATACACTCCCACACACACCCTTTAAATCCCTTTACACTCACACTCGCACACATACACATACCCTCTCACAGACACTCATAACCACCTCCACCCCCACCCCCCCACACACACACCCACATGCACGCATACGCATATACGTTTGTGAGGTGAATTTGTCTTTGCAGAATTACATTTTACTTTGCTCAAAAACTGCATGAATCCATGTAAGATTCTGTAAATCCATTTCTTAGATTAGAATCAGTCTGACCATTGTGGCACAGACAGCCTCACACAGGGAGCTAACACCTTCAATACATTATCTGGGCCAACATTGTTAAAGTTCACTGGAGAATGTAACTTTTAAAAAAAAGTTTTGCGATTTACATATGAAAGAATTGAAACCAACATGGTCATTCTAAAAGATGAGAGACTTAGCAATCAATCAAGTCTTTTTCAATGTATAATTCCAGTTACATCACCTTGCAAACCTTTGCTATAAATTCTGTGTCTTACAATCTTATACTCCACAACCACCTGATGAAGGAGCAGCGCTCTGAAAGCTAGTGCTTCCAAATAAAACTATTGGACTATAACCTGGTCTTGTGTGATTTTTAACTTTGTCTTTCCCTGAACGTTAAGGGTAATTTAGCATGGCCAATTTACCTGACTTGCACATCATTGGACTGTGGGAGGAAACCCACG
>NW_025118805.1:0-1036 GCF_004010195.1 Chiloscyllium plagiosum
TCTGCAGAGTACCCATGTCAATGGGGAGAGGTACAGGAACTGAACGAGCTCTCTCTCTATTAATGTTACACTATACCCATGCACAGTACATCATGTTGGTGAATACCCACTGTGCTGGCAGCAGTCCCGGCCTCTTCATTCAAAAGCAGTCAGCCATTCCCATCGTCATCGGGTCTCCACGTAGAAAGAAATGAATATATCTTGGATAAAGGCCGTCCCCTTGATGCACATTTCAAAACACCATCCCCACCATCAATCAACCACATCAATGTATTCCATGTGTATGGAGAGCAATAGGGTCACTTGGAGTGTCTGGGAGCTGACGATCAGGGATGGAGCAAAACCTCCCATGTCTGAACGGATTTGAGTGAACCCCCCAATACACACTATCATTAAGTCCTGTAATCCCTCTCCATTTCAGTGACATATTGCCTTCCATTATTCCTGTAAAATGAATGACTGGTTAAATCATGTTAAAGTCCAACTGCCAAATTATTAGCTATTGTCTTTACCTCTCTGAATCTATTTACAGACTCTCCACCCTCTATTGATAATTTAATCTCTTGCTTATCACAGCGACATATCAATTATTTGAAGAGGTGACAAGTAGGTTAGACCAGGGAAACCCAGTGGGTGTGGTCTATTTAGACTTCGAAAAGGCCTTTGATAAGGTGCCACATGGGAGGCTGCTAAGCAAAATGAGGGCCAATGGTGTTCGAGGTGCGCTGCTGGCATGGATTGAGGATTGGCTGTCTGACAGAAGGCAGAGAGTTGAGATAAAAGGTTCTTTTTCGGAATGGCACCAAGTGACAAGCGATGTCTTGCAGGGTTCAGTGTTGGGGCCGCAGCTGTTCCAGGAGAATCGATGTTTCGGGCATAATCCCTTCTTCAGGAAGCCCTTCTTCGGGCTTATGCCCGAAACGTCGATTCTCATGTTCCCTGGATGCTGCCTGACTTGCTGCGCTGTTCCGGCAACACATTTTCAGCTCTGATATCCAGCATGTGCAGACCTCACTTTCTCCTTGCAGAAGGATCT
>NW_025118806.1:0-1036 GCF_004010195.1 Chiloscyllium plagiosum
TGTGTGGCCCGAATATTACTAGCCATTTGTCAGACTGGATACTATCCATATCTTGTCGCAATTGAACATGGACTGTTTCAGTATCTGAGGAGCCACAAATGTTGCAGAATATTGTACAATCATTGGCGAACATCCCCACTTCTGACCTTAAAATGGAGGGAAGGTCGTTGATGAAGCAGCCCTGAAGAAGTTTTCGGCCACTGGTCAAGGGACTCCTACAGACATGGAGCTGAGTTGACTGACCTTTCTCAACCATGACCATCTTCCTACGTGTCAGGTATGATTCTAACCAGCGGGGAGTTTGCCCCTGATACACATTGATTGCAGTTTTGCTAAGGCCCCTTAATGCGGCACATGGTCGAAGGCAGACTCGTTTTAAAGGACTGTCACTCTCACCCCATCTCTGGAATTCAGATCTTTTGTACATATTTTAACCTAGGTAATGAGGTCAGGAGCTGAGTGGCCCTGGTGGAGCCCTAACTGGGCGTCATTGATCAGGGTATTGCTGACACGTGCTGCTTAAAAGCACTGAGACCTTCCACCACTTTACTGATGATCGAGAGTAGACTGACAGAGTGGGAATACCATCATCTTTAGGTTCCACTCCAAGCCATTCAACATCCTGACATGGAAATATATTTGCTTTTTGTAAACAGGAGATACTTGGGGTAATTTTCCGTATAATCGGGGAAATCCATTGTTGTAACTGTATTGAAACAGTTTGGCTTGGGGAGTGGCAAGTTGTGGAGCACACGTTTTCAGTACTATTGCCAGAATGTTGTCAGAGTATTGACTCTTTGGAGTAATCAGTATCTCCAACCGTTTCTGGATATCACGTGGACTGAATCGAATTGGTTGAAAGACTGGGAACTGAATCGCTGAGGACCACTGGAGGAGGCCGAGATAGGTCACCCACTCAGCACTTCTGACTGAAGATTGTTGCGAATGCATCAGCCTTATCTTATACACTGAAGTGCTGGACTCTTCCATCATGGAGGAGGGTTTTTTTTGTGGAATCTCTTCCTCCAGTGAATTG
>NW_025118807.1:0-1036 GCF_004010195.1 Chiloscyllium plagiosum
AAAATGTCCCCATGACTGTCACCGTTTTCTGCCCTAGAATACTCACCATGACTGTAGCCTTTGTCGTTGCATACAGCATTCCCCATTATTGTTCTTTGCTAGAAATCTAGAACCACTCATATCTCTGTCAACTCAGCTCGAATGTATAAACCTCCTTCTTTATAACCTCCCCAGCACCCCCGCTATACCAGTGCAGTAATTAAATCTTGAAACTCGTCCTGATTGCTATGACCTCCTCCAATCCCTCCAACATATCGACATAACCTCTCCCCATCGTACCGACCTCCCTATGACTGTAATCTCCTCCTTGCTCTATAATCCTTCCTCTGTTTGTAACCTCCTCCATTCCACAGCCCATTTCCTAAATCCGTCAGCTTCTACAATTCCTAACACTGTCTGCATCACATCAAAAGCCTCCAGTAAAGGCAACCTTACATAGTTATGCAAAGACCTACAGCTGTCACTATCTTGGAAACAATTTGTGTCAATACAACCTTCTATTCAACTTAAATCCCTACATTCCTCCCTGTCTACATAAAATTCTTCATGAATTCTGCTCCAGACTATTGAGCCGTCCCTACCTGTGCAATCTTTTCCAGCCCTGAAAAATCAGCCGATCTTTAACGTTCATAAGTCACACAACTGTTTTTACCTATAACCGTCAACTGTTCTAAAAAATCTCTCCCTTTGCAAATTGCTTTTATTGCTCAAAATACCATATCACTATAAACTTCCTTCAGCTCCTGTAGCCCGCCTTATCTGTGTGACCTCCTCCATTCCCAACAATATGCCAATCTTTGGAAACCTCACCATCCAACCCAGTCGCATTGTCCTGTCAGGTCCCCATAACATTCCCGACCAATCCAACACACTCCAATGTTTGTGACTGCCCCGTTCCAGAACCTGCAATAGTCACTATATGTGCAAGATCTTCCTTTCGTTCCTATACACCCCGTCAATGTAAGCTCCTTCGGACTGTCCATCACGCTTCGCATCTCTGTCGTCTTCGACTGGGACAACACTACTATCATAGGGC
>NW_025118808.1:0-1036 GCF_004010195.1 Chiloscyllium plagiosum
GCACTCAATATAATAAACGATTTCTTGACTCTCTAGGTGCGGGGAGAGAGCATGAGAATGATATGGAAAAACAGAATGACCCATCATTATGGTGAAAGGTCGAGCAAAACTGATAGACCCAAGGGACCACTGCAGTTAGTAACATATATTTTATATTTATAATCACATTATGAAGTGCGCATGTTGTGTGGGAAAATTTCACTGAAGAGATATTCGGCCAATAACAAGAATAGGGAAGGCCCAATGGTTTGAAAATCCTACTACTGTCTCGAAGTTTCTTTTCAGTCAGTGAGAACGCTCTATAAGTGTTTTCACAAGCTCTGAGACGGTAGCAACCCGGCATCTGCAGGACTGACTGTGTTTACGGTTCACTTTTCTAATACCGGGGCTGCTGACTGGTGGTATCTCTTGAAGAACTCGGAGAAGGTTGACACAATTGACTGCCTTATTTGGTCTTTTCAGATGGCATTGAAGAGTTTATCACATGTCCGTGTGTCTGGAGAAACTTCTAGGCCAGACCAGAAAATCACGGGAATTTTACTTCCTGCACGTATATTGGTGAAGCAAATCTGTGTTTGCAAAATATATTCGCTTCAAGGTCAGTCTTACTGACAGCAGATTTTACATCTCAATAGTTTTTTAATTGTTTTTAACTTCCGCCAACTGCCAGAGCATTAGCCTTTTATGGGATTAGTAATCCAGCGACATTTCCACAAGGGCTCCCTCTCCACATGGGGACCTATCAGAAAACACACTGAGAATGTTATTTCTGTGTTTCTTGACTACTCTGTCAAAAAGAAATTCCACCTCTTTGATTATCATGATGGGCCTGATGGGGATGGCAGTTGGGCAGATTGTAATTATCCTTTTCTTGGGGACTGGACATAGTTAAGTCATTTTCCAAATTGCTGGGTAGAAGTCAGAGTTGGAGCTGGAATGAAACAGCTTCCACAGCGGTACTGTTTGTGATGCAGCACATGTCTTCGTTCCCTTGGCAGGAATAGTGTGAGGGCGTTTATCCCAGCGAATGTATTCA
>NW_025118809.1:0-1036 GCF_004010195.1 Chiloscyllium plagiosum
ATGTGGTGAGAACAGTGAATTTCTGAGCAATTACTACCCACCAGGAATTTGACACTGGGGGATTCAGTGATAGTAAAACCATTGAATGCAAAGGGGCAGGTAAGATTGTATTTTATTGGTGATGGTCACGGTCTGGCATTCGTGTGTCCTGAATATTACTTGCCACTTGTCAGCCTGGAAAAGCTCCAGATCTTGCCGCATTTGAACATGGACTGCTTCAGTATCTGAGGAGCCACAAATGTTGCAGGACATTGTACAATCATTGGCGAACATCCCCACTTCTGACCTTAAAATGGAAGGAAGGTCATTGATGAAGCAGCCCTGAAGAAATTTTCGGTCACTGCTCGAGGGATTCCTACAGATTTGGAGCTGAGTTGACTGACCTTCACCAACCATGACCACCTTCCGACGTGTCAGGTATGAATCTAACCAGCAGGGATTTTGCCTCTGATACACATTGATTCCAGTGTTGCTAAGGCCCCTTGATACCACACAGGGTCGAATGCAGCCTTGGTTTAAAGCGCTGTCACTCTCATCCCACCTCAGAATTCAGCTCTTTTGTCCATGTTTGAACCACAGTAATGAGGTCAGGAGCTGAGTGGCCCTGGTGGAGCCCAAACTAGGCGTCATTGACCAGGGTATTGCTGTGCAGGTTGCAGTTTAAAATCACTGACACCTTCCACCACTTTACTGATGATCGAGAGTAGACTGATGAAGTGCTAATTGGCCGGATTAGATTGGTTCTGCTTTTTATATACAGGAGATAGTTGGGGTAATTTTCACATAATGAGGAAAAGCCATTGTTGTAAGTGTATTGAAACAGTTTGGCTAGGGGAGTGGCAAGTTATGGAGTACAAGGTTTCAGTACTATTGCCAGAATGTTGTCAGATTATGGACCCACGGAGTATCCAGTATCTCCAATCGTTTCTGGATATCGCGTGGATTGAATCAAATTGGTTGATGACTCGTAACGGAATTGCTGACGACCACAGGAGGAGGCAAAAATGGATCATCTACTCAGCACTTCTGACTGAAG
>NW_025118810.1:0-1036 GCF_004010195.1 Chiloscyllium plagiosum
GTACAATGACCTTTGGCTGCTCACCCTCCCCCTGAGGAATTCGATGCTATGTTCAGAGACGCCCTCAGCCCTGACACCAGGGAGGGAGCACACCATCCTGGAGTCTCGGGCACATCCTGTCTGTGACCCTGACGAGCGAGTCCCTCATTTTCCATTTCAATTGCCTTCCCGAAGGTTTGCATCTAAGCCAGTTGTAATGCCACAGGCCTGTCTGCTGCTGTTGTACTCCCCTGAGACAGGTTATACCTCCCAACAGTATCCCAAATGGTATCCCTGTTAGAGAGGGGAATAGCCACTGGAGACTCCTGCACTACTTGCCTCTCCTGGCAGTCACCCATCTCCCTGACTGAACCTGTGGTGTGGCCACATCACAGTAACTAGTGTCAATCACACTCTCTGCCCTCTGTATGCTCCTCAGTGTGTCCAACTCTCTCTCCAACTGAACCACGTGGTCTGTGAGGAGCTGTAGCCGGTCACACTTCCTGCAGACACAGTCGTCAGGGACACTAGACTATTCCCTGATTTCCCACATCTGGCAGGAGGAGCATTCCACTGCCCTAACTGCCATCTCTGTCACCTCACAGTAAGATAGAGGACAAAACCTTACCCTTACCTTGTTGCTGATCACCCTCCTCACCGAGTATCCCAGTGTCCTCCAAAACCCACACTTAAACCTCCAGCAGCACTTCAACAGCAAAGTAGCCCTTCTCAAAATGGCCGCTCCAACAATGGCCTCCCGGCTGGAGCTTGCCTCCTTTTTGTTCACTCCTGGTGGCTGAGCTGGTTCCTCCCAAAATCCTCCTCAGTCACTTCTCAGCAGCACCTTTTGTTAAGTTGGGAATAACTTGGATAACTCAATAAGTCCAGTCATTTCCGCAGCACATTGGTGTCTCTAAAATGTGAGAGCGTAGCTGCCAGTGTGACAGTGACCTGTGATTTCCCCATTGCCTGGATACGGTTGCTATGCATTACCTCCCACTTGGGGCGATGGAGCGGTGTGCAATGACAGGGATGGCAGGGTCCAGTCTCTGTAAAG
>NW_025118811.1:0-1036 GCF_004010195.1 Chiloscyllium plagiosum
GAAACAAAACCAGGGTTAGTGATATTTAAAATCAGTGAACAAACCTGATGTATTTAGCTTTTATCCAGAATATTAAAACAAATGACTGAAGTCCTTGTTCGAATTCCATTTTGGCAGATGGTGGAATCTGAATTCAAGAAAAAAATAACGTATTAGGAATCTTCTGATCTCCATGGAACCATTGTCAATGGTGAAAAAAATCCTGCCAACTTGACAGCGGCCCAGCCAGCTACTCACTGTACTAATCACTGCAAAGTCTCAACACAGGAATGAAACTGGATGGACCAGTTGGCAACTAACAAGGCACCAGAAATTACAACCACAGAATCAGCCCTCTCGATGGTGCAACGTCCTCCTCACTAACATATGGCTTTTGGTGCCAAAATGTGGAGAGCTGTCTCACAGACTAGTCAAGGAACAGCCTGACAGTCATACTCACAGAATCATCCCTTACAAACAATGACCAGACACCACCATCACCATCCCTAGATATCGAGAGTGTGGTGCTGGAAAAGCATAAAATCAGGCAGTATCCGAGGAGCAGGTAAATCGGCGTTTCGAGCCTAAGCCCTTCATCAGCCTGACCTGCTGTGCTTTTCCAGCACCAGACTCTTGACTCTGATCTCCAGCATCTGCAGTCTTCACTTTCTCCTGAAATCTCTGGATATGTCCTGTCCCACCGGCAGGACAGACCAGGCAGAGGTGGTGGCACAGTGGTGTACAGACAGGGAGGATTTGCCCTGGGAGTACACAGCATTGGCTCCGGAGACCAGGAAGTCTCATGGCTCCTGCTGATTACCATGTACTGTACTGGCTGATGAATCACTTCTCCTTCACGTTCAACAACATTTGGAGGAAGCACTGAGGCAATAAAATGGTGTCAAACGTACTCTGGGTACAGGATTTCAATGTCCACAATTGAGACTAACTCTGCAACAGAATTACTGACTGAGCTGGCCAGGTCCTAAAGGATATAGCTGCTCAACTGAGACTGCAGAGGGAATGAGGGAACCAACAAGAGTGTAAAACATACTTG
>NW_025118812.1:0-1036 GCF_004010195.1 Chiloscyllium plagiosum
CTGTACTGATCTCCTCCTCTTTAAGATTTCTCATTGCTTTACTGATCACCTCATTAACATTTCTCACTGCTGTATTGATCTCCTCCTCTTTAACATTTCTCACTGCTGTACTGATCCACTCCTCGTTAACATTTCTCACTGCTGTACTGATCTCCTCCTATTTCACATTTCAAACTGCTGTACAGATATCCTCCACTTTAACATTTCTCACTGCTGTACTAATCTCCTCCTCTTTAACATTTCTCACTGCTTTACTGATCTCCACCTTTTTAACATTTCTCACTGCTGTACTGATCTCCAACACTTTAACTATTCTCATTGATGTTCTGATCTCCTCCTCTTTAACATTTCTCACTGCTTTACTGATCACCACCTTCTTAACATTTCTCACTGGGGTACAGATCTCCTCCTCTTTAACATTTCTCACTACTGTACTGATCTCCTCCTCTCTAACATTTCTCACTGCTGTACTGATCTCCTCTTCTTTAACATTTCTCACGCCTGTACTGATCTCCTTCTCTTTAACATTTCTCACTGCTTTACTGATTAACACCTTTTTAACATTTCTCACTGCGGTACAGATCTCCTCCTCTTTAACATTTCTCACTACTGTACTGATCTCCTCTTTAACATTTCGCACTGCTGTACTGATCTCCTCCTCTTTAACATTTCTCACTACTGTACTGATCTCCTTCTATTTAACATTTCTCACTACTGTACTGATCACCTCCTCTTTAACATTTCTCACTGCTGTACTGATCTCCTCCACTTTAACATTTCTCACTGCTGTCCTGATCTCCTCTTTTACATTTCGCACTACTGTACTGATCTCGTTCTCTTTAACATTTCTCACTGCTTTGCTGATCACCTCTTTAACATTTCTCACTGCTGTACTGATCTCGATCTCTTTAACATTTCTCACTGCTGTACTGACCTCCAACTTTTTGCCATTTCTCACTGCTGCATTGCTCTCCTCCTATTTAACATTTCTCACTGCTGTACTAATCTCCTCCTCTTTAACATTTCTCACTGCTTT
>NW_025118813.1:0-1036 GCF_004010195.1 Chiloscyllium plagiosum
GACAGTAAGATTTAGAGAAGCGGGAAATAGACTAGCAGCATACCAGACAAAGTCAAAACAGCCGGACACAGTTTATTCCACCTCACTATTGATTATGCCACGCTAAGTCAATCTACCACTAAAATGTGTCCAGTAGTAACGAACGCCACCGCTGTATTGAATGGTTTGAAATCACAACAGGATATAAGCTCAATTCCTTATAGTTTGATTGTGTTCTGGTCCATA
Organism: Chiloscyllium plagiosum; assembly: GCF_004010195.1. Taxonomy (NCBI): domain Eukaryota; kingdom Metazoa; phylum Chordata; class Chondrichthyes; order Orectolobiformes; family Hemiscylliidae; genus Chiloscyllium; species Chiloscyllium plagiosum. The sequence goes on from NW_025118813.1 coordinate 226, forward strand.
CAGCGGAAACAGGAATCCCAGAATAAGCTAATGTTTACTGTTTGAAAAAAAATCTATACAGTTCACTCAAGGATCAAAAGATGGTTCAGCCACTTTTTAAGAGATGTAAACTGTTGGAGTCAGTCAAACTGATGTCAACAACACCTTACAGCATCAGTCGCTGGATTAAAAAACAGGTAGATGGGATTACTTTAGAATGACATCATGGTCAGAATATACATGGCGGGTCGAATGTCTTGTTCCAGTGTGTATCGTTCTATTTACTGTGTGACAGAATGTGCGGAGTGAGGTTTAATATTTCCAGCAGAATATGCCTCTTATTTGGAACATACAGTAAGTGGAGGTGTACTGAGATTAGAAATGTGGAAAAGGATGATCAATTTCATTGGCACTCATGAAAAGAGCAGGGTCAGAGGAATCAGGCAGATAATGTGTATAAAGTTCGAAAGGAGAGAGGGAAAAAAGTACGTTTACGAAATATATGGAATTTTGGTCTTCATTAATAGAGGGAATGAGAACAAACTCATGGAAAAGATTATGATCTTTGAAATAGCTCTGGTTTAAGCCATAGTCAATCATTGTATACGATTGCTGTCACATGGTCCTGCTGACAAACAGCATGAGGGCCCTTGAGGATGTGGAATGTAGATGTCCTGGAGTGTTTCGTTGACAAAGAAAATGCAGTCATTTGGGTTGATTTGGAGAAATTGTCATTTTCTTTGGAGAAAACAATTTGAATATATTTTTGATAGAGCTCTACAAAAGTGGACACCTGATTAAGGAGCAACGCTCTGAAAGCTAGTGCTGCCAA
>NW_025118814.1:0-1036 GCF_004010195.1 Chiloscyllium plagiosum
ACGGCTTGTTGTGTAGCACAAGTCTTCAGTCCTCTTGCAGGAATGGAGTCAGGGCCTATTGTCTTTGTCGTATCTACTGTGTGCAGCTGTTTCTTCGTGTCACGTGCAGCAAATCGAATTTGTTAAAAAGTGGCATCTGTGATTCTGTGGTCATCATGGCAAGGGTGAGGTAGATCATCCACTCAACACTTCTGGCTGAGGATGTTGCAGATACTACATCCGTGTCTTTTACACTGAGGGTGCAGCGTTTTTCCGTTCTTTAGGATGGGGATGTTTGTGGAGCCCTTTCCTGCGTGGTTTGTTTAATCATCCATCACCATTTGTGACTAAATGTGGCAGGACTGCAGAGTTTCAATGAGATCTGTTGGTCAAGTGCGGTAGCTTTAATGGGTTAGCATCAGATTTAGGTTAACGTGGTTCTGACCTTGACACGTTCACCCACACTCGTCACTGAGCCATTGATGATAATGGCAGACTAAAAGATTATCCTGGGCAAAAAGTTACACGTTGTGGTTGAATGCATGTCTGCTTCTCCTGTTGCTCTGGTCTACAGCACTACATGAATACACAGTTTCGAGCTGCAATATGTGCAATGCAATTCTGCTGTCGGTTCCCCAATTCTCACTGAGACCCATTCGCCCATCAGCCCTGCACTCAGTGACCTAATCTGGTTTCTGATGTAGAAATACTTCCATTTTCTAAAATTTTCATTCTTCTGAGCGTCTCTCCCCGGGTCATGCTTTCAATCTGACACATTGCACAAAAGCATTTAACTGATTTTAATTCAACTGTTTATTCCATCTGAATCGTTACCTTCATTAATGCCATCTTCGGTCGTAAAATGAATGTGTTTCGCTCTGTTTCTCTCCCTGACCATGATTAAGAGCTCTGTAGTGTCAGTGATGCCAGCCTTATGTCGTTCCAGAGGCAATGAATTCTCTGGATTCCCAATAATCTTCACCACATTGTATGTTTTCTCTTTTGGTTTGATGCAGTCCCTTATTTGCCTTATCATTCATGGCTGCCTTGTCCTCGC
>NW_025118815.1:0-828 GCF_004010195.1 Chiloscyllium plagiosum
ATCCACCTAGATGCAGGTAGATCCATATCCACTCATGATCGGTTCAATGCTGGTCCCAATTCTCTCTCACGGTATCCAGGACTGCAAGAGACCACAAGACATAGGAGCAGACATTAGGCCACCAGGTCTGCTCATTCCATTCAATCGTGGCTGATAAGTTTCTCTGTTATATTCTTCCACTATAAGCAAAGTGAAAATGGAGGGAGTGATTGTGGGATGGAGATTTTCAGCTTCCAGAGAATAAGAGAGGAAAGAGTTCACTATAAATTAGAATTTATGGGATCGGTTGATGAGCCGAGGAGTGTCAGTTGGAGTTTAATTTAGAGAAATCAGAGATTTGCATTTTGGTCAAGCAATCCAGACAGGACTGACACAGTTAAGGGAAGAATAAAGAGACCTTGGAGTGCTGGAGTCTCAGGTGGACAGAGTAGTGAAGGCAGCGTTTGGTTTGCTTTCCTTCATTGCTCATAGCATTGAGTATAGGAGTTGTGCGATCATGTTATACACACTTCCCACTCGAACGTTTTATCTAACTGCTTAACTGTTTTTAGTGAATATAATCCACACGTCCTGCTGCTGCCATAACGTGGTTTGTTTGGAAGCCCTAGCTTTTGGAGTGACTAGATTTATTTTAGATTTTATTACTTAGTTTGGAAACAGGCCCTTCAGCCCAAACCGACTCTTCGAAGAGCAACCCACCCAGACCCATTCCCCAACATTTACCCCCTTCACCTAACACTACAGGCAAATTAGCGTAGCCACTTCACCTAACCTGCACATCTTTGGACTGTGGGAGGAAACCCACGCAGACACTGGGAGAAAGTGCAA
>NW_025118815.1:899-1036 GCF_004010195.1 Chiloscyllium plagiosum
AATCTTCCATCTTTTAGAATGGAGTTCTGTTCTTTGGTATGTTAATCCCAGAACCTGTTTTCAGTAACTTTCTCAAGAACGTATTTTAAATGCAGAGCTTTTCGATCAAAAATGTCAGGCTGACTCGACATTGGGAT
>NW_025118816.1:0-1036 GCF_004010195.1 Chiloscyllium plagiosum
ATGCAGGCTCAGAAGGATATGGTAGGGGTTTGTTCAGTGGGATACTGTTTAGAGGGTCGGTGTTGATTCGATGGGCTGAATAGCCTGTTTCCTCACTGTAGGGATTGTATAATTTTTATGGAGTTCGCCTTGCTTGGCAACTTTCAACAGGACCCTACCGACATGTCTTGCCTTGATTTGTCTTACCAAAATGAAACACTTCACATTTATCTAAAATAAACTCCATCTGCCACTCCTCGGCTCACCTACTCAAGGTCCCATTATATTCTGAATTATCATTCTTCACTATCGACTGCACCACCAAATTTGGAATTATCTACAAACTTCCTGACAATACTTCATATATTGAAATGCAAATGATTGCATAAGTGACAAAAGGCAGTGGACCCACTCTTGATCTTTGCAGCACGCGGCTGGTCACAGGCCTCCAAGTTCAATGAACAAATATCCACTGTCACAGCCTGTCTCCAATATTCAAGAAAATTTTGGATCTAACTGGCGAGCTCTCCCAGGATTCCAAGCAGTCTAACCTTGCTAACCAATCTACCATGTGGAACATTTTGGGTTTCTTGCTGCATTCCATAAAGGCAACATCCAGTGCCATGCATTATTCAACCACTTTCATCACTTCCTCAAAAACGTCCACCGATTCAGTGAGACGTGATCTCCAAGGTACAAAGACCTCTTCAGTCCTTGTATTTCCAAATGCATACACATCTTTTCCCTCAAAATCCCCTCCAACAATTCAGTCGCCATTGTCGTCAGGCTCACTGATGTATAGTTACCTGGGTTTTCCTTAATTTCTTAAATAATGACACAATGTTAGCAGCCCTACAGTCTTTTGTCACATCACCTGTGGAAGTTAATGATACAAATATATTAGCAAAAGGCTGAGCAATCTCTTTCCTAGCTTCCCACAAAATTCTGGGATACAACTGATCAGGTCCCAGGGATTTGTTCACCTTTATGCGTTTTAAAATGGCAAGCACTTCCTTGTAATATCGACACTTTTCAAGATATCACTATGTATTTCTCA
>NW_025118817.1:0-1036 GCF_004010195.1 Chiloscyllium plagiosum
TTTGATGAATAGATTAATGAAATCTCATGATCAGTTCAGCAAATGACATTGTTTTGAGTACACATAGCTGACAGGTGATGTGCATTAAATGTAGCAAGGCATTTAATAATGTTTCACATGGTAGGCTCATTCAGAAATTACGAGGCATTGGATATAAGGAAACCTGTCTGTCTGGATGCCGATTGTCCCGACCCACAAAAGACAAAACGCAAAGGCAGATTAAAAGTATACTGGCTGGAGCACGTTGAGCAGTGGTGTTCCACAGACATCGGTTCTGGAACTTCTACTGATTCTGATTTTATTAATGACTTGGATGAGGAACTGGAAGGAAGGAATTGTGGGTAGTGTGAAGCGATGTTGTAGGTTGCAAGAGAACATTAACAGTTTGCAGAACTGGTGTGATCAGTGGCAGCTGGAGTGCAACGTAGAAAAGTGTGAATTATTTCACTTTGAAAGGTCGAATTTGAATGGTGAATACATGACAGAATGGAGGAACAGAAGGATCTGAGGTCCATATTCATGCATCCCTAAAAGTTGTCACCCAAGTTGATTGGATATTTAGGACGATATATGGTGTACTGGCTTTTATTCGCAAGGGGGGTTTTGATTTCGAGTTGCGAGTTTATGCAACAGATCTGTAGAGTTTGGCTAGACCACACTTGGAATGTTGTGTTCAGTTGTGATCACCTCATTATACAAAAGACGTGGAAGCTTTAGGCAGTGTGCAGAGGAGATTTAATAGGATGCTGCGTGGACTGGATGGTATGTCTTATGAAGAAAGATTGAGGGAACGAGGGCTAATCTCATTGGAGTCAAGAAGGATGAGAGATGTTTTGTTAGAGGTGTACAAGACGTTGAAAGTCATAGATGGAATAGATAAATATAGACTGTTTCCCAGGCCGGACATATCGATCATGAGAAAGGATAATTTTCTGGAATTTCAATACAATGAAGTATTTCAGCCAGGTGATGGCCATGAGACCATTGTTGAGTTTCGGGTATAAAACAAACCAAACAAATCCCGTTCACTGTTGTC
>NW_025118818.1:0-1036 GCF_004010195.1 Chiloscyllium plagiosum
TGTGTCAGTGACTGTGGGTCTGGTTTATATCAGTCAGGGGGATATTGGTGTCAGTTGTTGTGGGATTCGGTTATCTGCGACAGGCGGAGATTGGTATCCGTGACTGTGGGGCTGGCTTATATCAGACAGGGGAAGATTGGTGTCAGTAACTGTTGGACATTTTAATTTCAGTCAGGGGGATATTGGTGTTACTGATTGTGGAACTGGTTTGTATCAGACAGAGGGAGATTGTTATCAGTGATTGTGGGACTTTTTTATATCTGACAGGGGGAGATTGGTGTCAATGTCTGTCGGGCTGGTTCATCTCAGACTGGGGAAGATTGGTATCAGTGATTGTGGGACTGGTTTATATCCATCACCGTATCACTCTCACCTTAACCTCCTTCCACCTATTGCATTTTCAATGCTCCTCCCTCAAGTCCCTCCTCCCTACCTATCATCTTAGCCTGCTTGGCACACTATTCTCATTCCTGAAGAAGGGCTCATGCCCGAAACATCGATTCTCCTGCTCCTTGGATGCTGCCTGACCTGCTGCGCTTTTCCAGCAACACATTTTCAGCTCAGATCTCCAGCATCTGCAGTCCTCACTTTCTCCGACAGTGATTGTGGGATTGGTTTTATATCAGACAGGGTGAAATTGGTGTCAATGATTGTGGGACTTGTTTATATCAGACAGGGGGAGATTGTTGTCAGTGATTTTGGAGCGGGTTTATATCAGACAGGGGGAGATTAGTGTCAGTGTATGTTGGACTGGTTTACATCAGACAGCGGATGATTTATGTCAGTGATTGCGGAGCTGGTTTGTATCAGATGGGGGAGATTGGAGTGAGTGATTGTGGGGCTGCTTTATATCAGACAAGGAGAGATTGGCGTCAGTGGTTGTGGGACTGGTTTATCTCAGACGGGGGAGATTGGTGTCAGTGACTGTGAGGCTGGTTTATATCAGACAGAGGGAGATTGGCGTCAGTGATTCCTGAAGAAGGGCTCATGCCCAAAACGTCGATTCTCCTGCTGCTTGGATGCTGCCTGTCCTAAT
>NW_025118819.1:0-1036 GCF_004010195.1 Chiloscyllium plagiosum
TGGGATTCATCCTGTGGCCTGAGGATGGTCAATGCTATGTGTGAAAAATCCTCTGGACTGTGAATGGTCAATACTGTGTGTGAGTAATCCTGTGGACGGAGAATTTTTAATACGTGTGTGAATAATCCTGTGCACTGTGAATGCTCAATACTGTCTGTGAATAATCCTATGGCCCGTGAATCGTAAATACTGTATGTGAATAACCCTTGGCTTAAGGATGGTCAATACTGTATGTGAATAATCCTTTGGACTTTCAATAATCAATACACTGTGTGAATAATGCTGTGTCCTGTAAATCATCAATTCTGTGTATGAATAACCCTTTGCCTGAGGATTGTCAGTACTGTGTGAGAATAATCCTGTTGCCTGAGGATGATCAATACTGTGTAGGAATAATCCTGTGTCTTGAGGATTGTCAATACTGTGTGTGAATAATCCATGGCCTGAGGATGGTCAATACTGTGTGTAAATAATCCTGTTCCTTGAGGATGGTCAATATTGTGTGGGCATAATCCTGTGACCTGTAAATGGTCAAGACAGTGTGTTCATTAATCCTGTGGCCGTAGGCTGGTCAATACTGTGTGTGAATAATCATGTGACCTGAGGATTGTCAATACTCTGTGGGAACAATCCTGTGACCTGCAAATGTTGAAGACAGAGTGTTCATTAATCCTGTGGCCCTGTGCTAGTCAATTCTGTGTGTGAATAATCCTGTGGCCTGAGACTCGTCAATTAGATTAGATTAGATTAGATTAGACTCGTCAATCTTGTGACGTGTAAATGATCAAGACAATGCGTTCATTAATGCTGTGGCCGTATGGTGGTCAATACAGTGTGCAAATAATCCTGTGGACTGAGAATGGTCAATACTGTGTGGGAATAACCGTTGGGCCGAAGGATAGTCAATACTCTGTGTGTTAAATATCCTGCTGCCCGAGGATATTCAACACAGTGAGTTAATAATCCTGTGGCCTGAGGATGGTCAATACAGTGTGTGAAACTTATGTTGCCTGAGGATCGTCCATATTGTGTGTGA
>NW_025118820.1:0-1036 GCF_004010195.1 Chiloscyllium plagiosum
AAGAGCTTCGTGTGAAATAGGATCCTCAGACTTCAATGTAGCTACCTCCAGATGAGTGACTGCCAGAGCAGATGATGCCTCACGATGATCCATGTCTCTGCCAAATGCTGGTCAAAGTGCAGTCCCTATCTGGTTACCCTAAATATAACACTGCCCTTTGCTTCGGAAGCTGCTGGGAGCCTCTGTAGCAATTGGTAGATACCACCTCTTTCAGAGCTCACTGATTCTCTCTTCACAAGAACTGACTACTGAATTTATTTTAAACAAAAATAGAAGTTGCTGTAGAAAGTCAGCAGGTCTGGCAGCATCTGTGCAAAGAAAGCTTCTGATGAAGAGTCACCATACTCCAAAAGTTAACTCTGCTTTCTTCTAGGACATTCTTGCCAGGGCACTTTTATAGCTCAGAATTAGTGATACTGATTATTCTCAATAACTGTCATCTTGTTAAGTGCATAGCTTGATTATATTCATTAGTTTGTGATGTTTTATTAATTTAGCCACTTAACTCATCTTTTTTAAATGCTTCTTGAGCCACTGCAATTCATGAATTGTCACTTCCATGTCAACCATCATTTTTGGATTTCGAGGTTTGTTTTTAAGCTGTATGCCCTTCTTGCTGCCACCCTCCTCATTTATACATGGACTCGAACTGATACACATTGGTTTGCCTACACTCAATTTGGACTCTGTCCCAACCAACAAGTCCTGGAGTCAGACTTGAGTCTGAAGACATCTGGCTGATAGGCAAGAAAGTTACCACTTTAGTTTTTGCTTCTTCAGTTTAGATATAAAGCTAAGTGAGTTAATGAATAGCTAACTGAGGAATATTTATTGTTATATATGTAGGTATTACTTTTTTAATACAAAGGGAGATGTTATATAGTTATAAAAGGAGTCAGAAACTGTACTGTTATGTCGATGTAAAGATATACCTCCAGAATGCCACATTAAGACAAGCAGGCAGCAGACAGCATACCAAACTTGCATTGTTCCAAACACGTGAAGAATTCCGAAGAAATACACTTGATAACAACTT
>NW_025118821.1:0-1036 GCF_004010195.1 Chiloscyllium plagiosum
GGGGAGTCCAGAACTAGAGGGTATAGGTTTCGGATGAGAGGGGAAAGATACAAAAGAGACCTAAGGGGCAACTTATTCACACAGAGGGTGGTATGTATATGGAATGAGCTGCCAGAGGAAGTGGTGGAGGCTGGTACAATTGCAACATTTAAGAGGCATTTGGATGGGTATATGAATAGGAAGAGTTTGGAGGGATACGGGCTGGGTGCTGGCAGGTGGGACTAGATTGAGTTGGGATATCTGGTTGGCATGGACAGATTGGACCGAAGGGTCTGTTTCCATGCTGTACATCTCTATGACTCTATGACTGTATGACTGTGATAGTTGGGAGACAGAGGAGTCTAGGGGATGGAAGAGCTGACAGAAATATGGAGGGGTCTAGGGGATGGAGATGATGACAGAGATAGGGAGAGGGTGTAGGGACTAGAGGTTACAGAGATAAAGAAAGGTGTAGGGGTGGAGGCTTTTACAATGGTAGGAAGAGGTGTAGGGGCTGTGAATTTGTTTGCCAATTCTCACTTCTCAATTCCTGATGTTTAAATATATCTATGCCCCCCCTCTTTGTTTTAACCTCTCAACCTTTAGAGACAGTCTTTTTCTATCAAACCTGTCCTATCCTTTCATCATTCTGGGCTGTTCTGGTAAAATGGCACAGTGTTTAAAGTTTTGATCTGAAAATGTTCAAAGCGGGTTGTGAGTTGGGGAAATACACAATCTTGAAAGCCTCTATGGTGTACTGAGAGGCCCTGTCTGATATACACACAGTTCAAACCCAGGGTGCATGACAGTGACCCACCAGAAATCGTGTTCTCTTACCTTTGTTTGATTTGAATACTTCAGCATGAATTCTGTAAAAGTTCCTCAATGGAACAGCAGTGGATTTCCTCTTCATAGTGTGGTTGTGTGTCTAACTACAAAAATGTCAGTGTGCAAGTATTGTGTACGCCCATTGTGTCTGTAATCAGGAGCATCTGTGGGTGTCTTTATGTGTGAGAGAGGTTGCATGGGTGACTGTGTGTGAGAGAGAGAGTGTGTG
>NW_025118822.1:0-1036 GCF_004010195.1 Chiloscyllium plagiosum
TGATTCCATCAAAGGTCTGATGCCATCAATGAGCCTGATTCCATCGGGGAGACTGATTCCATCGAGGAGTCTGATTCCATCAATGAGTCTGATTCCATCAGGGAGTCTGATTCCATCAAAAGTCTGATGCCATCAATGAGTCTGATTCCATCGGGGTGTCTGATTCCATCAATGAATCTGTTTCCATCAGGGAGACTGATTGCATCGGGGAGTCTGATTCCAACTATAAGTCTGATTCAAAAGGGGAGACTGATTCCATCGGGGAGTCTGATTCCATCAATGAGTCTGATTCCATCAATGAGTCTGATTCCATCGGGGAGTCTGATTCCATCAATGAGTCTGATTCCATCGGGGAGTCTGATTCCATCAGGGAGACTGATTCAAACGGGGAGACTGATTTCATCGGGGAGTCTGATTCCATCAGGGAGTCTGATTCCATCAATGAGTCTGATTCCATCAGGGAGTCTGATTCCATAAATGAGTCTGATTCCATTGAGGAGTCTGATTCCATCAGGGAGTCTGATTCCATCAATGAGTCTGATTCCATCAGGGAGTCTGATTACATCAATGAGTCTGATTCCATCGGGGAGTCTGATTCCATCGGGGAGTCTGACTCCATCGGGAGACTGATTCGATCAATGAGTCAGATTCCATCAGGGGGAATGATTCCATCGGGGCGTCTGATTCCATCAATGAGTCTGATTCCATCGGTGAGACTGATTCTTTCGGGGAGTCTGATTTCATCAGGGAGTCTGATTCCAACAATGAATCTGATTCCATCAGGGAGTCTGATTCCATCAATGAGTCTGATTCCATCATTGAGTCTGATTCCATCAATGCGTCTAATTTCATCAGGGAGTCTGATTCCATCAATGACTCTTATTCCATCGGGGAGACTGATTCTATCGGGGAGTCTGATTCCATCGGGGAGTCTGATTCCATCATTGAGTCTGTTTCCATCGGGGAGACTGATTCCATCGGGGTGTCTGATTCCATCAGGATATCTGATTCCATCAATGAGTCTGATTCCATCGGG
>NW_025118823.1:0-1036 GCF_004010195.1 Chiloscyllium plagiosum
ATCAGGCTGGAACACGATAGGGAGCAAGGAATGTCTGTTGATTAAAATGCATTTATTTCAATGCGAAAGGGTTGACAGATAATCCAATGAATTCAGGGTGTGGATAGATAATCGGCGCTGCATTGTCTAGCTATTACAGAAACATGGTTGAGGGATGGGTAGGACTGACAGCTTAATGTACCAGGAAAAATGCATTAAGAGGGACAGAGATGGTGGAAAGAGGGAGGGGAGTTGCATTTCTAATCAAGGGGAGTATAAAGTAGTGATCAGAGATAAAATAACTGATGAATCATCCAGTGAGGCTTTGTGGGTGGAACTAAGAAATAAGAAGTGGATGGTGACATTATTGGGGTTGTAATATCGGCCCCCAAACAGTCAACAGGAATTACAGGAACAAAAATATCGAGAGAGTTTGGGGAAACCTGCAGGGAACATTCGGGTTGTCATAAATAGGCGTTTTAATTTTTATAACACAGACTGGAACTGCCAGAACATTAAGGGATTTGATGGGATGGAATCAATTAAGTGCGTCAGGAAGGTTTCCTCACGCAGTATATAGAGTGTCCTAATCGGGAAGGGGCAATATTTCATCTACTCTTACGAAATATATCAGGATAGGTGAGTGAGGTGACAGTAGATGTGCACTTTGGGACCAGTGACCATAGTTCTGTTAATTTTAGAATAGTTATGGAGAGGGAAGAAATTGGTCCACAGATTCAAGTTCTAAATTGGGACAAGGTTAATTTTGATGGACTCAGACAGGAGATTGCAGGGGTTGATCGGAGTAGTTCGTTTGCAACCAAAGGGACCTCCAGCAAGTGGGAGCTTAAGATCTATATGTTCCTGTAAGGATGAAAGGAACGTTGACAGGAATGAGGAACCCTGGATAACAAGAAATGTTTAGGCTTTGACCAAACAAAATGTGGAGGTGTGGCTCAGGTAGAGGCAGCTTGGATCACGGAAATCACTGGAGGTGTACGGGGGATACAGGAGTTTACTGAAGAAGGAAATCAGGAGGGCGAAAAGGGGGTATGAG
>NW_025118824.1:0-1036 GCF_004010195.1 Chiloscyllium plagiosum
CAACATATTCAGATGGCATGCCCAATACAGTATATTTCTACCCAGCATCTTTATCAGATAGCTTGCCTGACTCAACTTTTTCTCAATTTGATAGGAACCACTCAACCTGCCTTTGAAGGTATCTCCTACTTCTGGAAAAAATATTAATACATCATCTCCTTGGGAAAACGTCTGAATTTTATGTTTCTATCTGCCAGCTGCTTCGTTATATGCTGTGCCCCATTCAGGTGCTGTTTAGTTAACTCACGTCCCTGATTTAATTGTTCCATCACCACTGCTACATAATCCAAGTATGAGACCTCTGAATTCGATCCTATCATTTTTTTAGTTTCAAAGGCCCTCTCACTTCCTGGCCAAATATTAACTCAAAGGTCGTAAACTGAGTAAATTCATTTGGGGCATCTCTCATGGCAATCCATACAAGTTCGATTCATTGATCCCAATCATTCAGTGTATCCTGAATGTATATTGTCTTCAGGGTCAATGCCACCTTTCCAAAGCTCCCTGGGATTTTGGATGGTACAGACTTGATTTAATGTGTTGTAGATTAGAGTGGCGCTGGAAAAGCACAGCAGTTCATGCAGCATCCGAGGAGCAGGAAAATCGACGGTTTGGGCAAAAGCTCTTCATCAGGATTCTTACCTGAACTGTTGTGCTTTTTCAGCACCACTCTAATCTAGAATCTGTTTTCTAGCATCTTCACTCCTTGTTTTTACGTAGTTTAAAGTGTTGCATGCTATCCAAGACTTCCTTGAAAGTCTCAGCAGTATGATGGGATCCTTGGCCTGATTGAATCTTTCCAGGTAGCCCATAACAGGTAAAGAAAACTACCAACTCCTCCACCATCCTTTTTGTCTTAAGACTGCGTAATGGAATTGCCTCCAAAATCTAGTAGACGTATGCATTATGGTTAGCAAGTGCTGATTTCCACTTTTAGTTTTAGGGAGGGACATCCACAATCAATCATAACCCGTGTGAAAGATTCTTCAAATGCGGGAATTGACAACAAAGCTACTGATTTTATTACTGCCTGTGG
>NW_025118825.1:0-1036 GCF_004010195.1 Chiloscyllium plagiosum
GTACTCCCTCAGACCTAAACACCTGACAGTGCGGCTCTCCCTCAGTTCTAAACTCCTTACAGTGCGGCCCTCCCTCAGTACAAAACTCCTGACAATGAGGCCCTCACTTAGTACTAAACTCCTGACATTGCGGCCCTCCCTCAGAAATAGACTCCTGACAGTGTGGACCTCCCTCAGAATTATATTCCTGGCAGTGTGGCCCTCCCTCAGGACTAAACTCCCGACAGGTCGGCCCTGCCATAGTACTAAACTCCTGACAGTACGGCCCTCCCTCAGAACTAAACACCTGACAGTGTGGCCCTGCCATAGTACTAAACTCCTGACAGTGCGGCCCTCCCTCAGAACTAAACACCTGACAGTGAGGCCCTCTCTTAGTACTAAACTCCTGATAGTGTGGCCCTCCCTCAGAACTAAACATCTGAATGTGTGGCCCTGCCTCAGTACTAAACTCCTGACATTGCGCCCCTCCCTCAGAACTAAACTTGTGACAGTGCGGTTGTCCCTCAGTACTAAACTCCTTACAGTGCGGCCCTCCCTCAGAACTAAACATCTGACAGTGCGGCCCTCCGTTAGTACTAAACCCCTGACAGTGCGGCCCTCTCTTAGGATTAAACTCCTGACATTGCAGCCCTCCCTCAGAAATAAACTCCTGACAGCGCGGTACTCCCACAGAACTAAACTTCTGAGAGTGTGGACCTCCCTCAGAATTATATTCCTGGCAGTGTGGCCCTCCCTCAGAAATAAACTCCTGACAGTGCAGCCCTCCCTCTGTACTAAACTCCTGACAGTGCGGCCCTCGCTCAGAACTAAACCCCTGACAGTGCGGCCCTCCCTTAGTACTAAACTCCTGACATTGCAACCCTCCCTCAGAACTAAACTCCTGTCAGTGCGGATCTCCATCAGAACTAAACACCTGTCAGTGTGGCACTCCCTCAGTACTAAACTCCTGACAGTGCGGCCCACCCTCAGTACAAAACACCTGACAGTGTGGCACTCCCTCAGTACTAAACTCCTGACACTGCGCCCATCCCTCAGA
>NW_025118826.1:0-1036 GCF_004010195.1 Chiloscyllium plagiosum
TGGAGGCCTTTCCTTGACAGCGGGCCTGGTAGATAGATTCTATAATTGGGAGGTTAGCATTTGTAACTGTCCAGACTGAGTTCACCAGTCTCTGTAACCATCTCCGATCTTGAATGGTACAGTTGCCATACCAGGTAGTGATACACACAGACTGAATGCTTTCGATGGCACACATATAAAAGTTGGCAAGGGTAATCACCGTCATGCCAAATTTTCTCAGTTGCCTGAGGAAGAAGAGACATTGTTGGGCCTTTGTAACCAGTGCATCCACATGAAAAGTCCAAAAATGCTTATAGTGGATGACCACTCCCAGGAGCTTGACACTCTCCACTTGTTCCACCTCTGTGCTCTTAATGTGTAGGGGGGAGGGGGGGCATGAGTAACATCCCACCGAAAGTCAATAATGAGTTCCTTGGTTTTGCCGGCATTGAGAGCTAGGTTGTTCTCAGTGCACCATTTTTCCAGGTCTGCCACCTCCCGTCTGTAGTCAGTTTTGTCGCATTTGAGATTCAATCAACTATGATAGTGTCATCAGCGAACTTGTAAATGGCATTAGTCTGGTATTTGGTGGCGCAGTCATGGGTATACAGTGAGGACAGTAGGGGGCTGAGTACATACCCCTGGGGGGGCTGCAGTGTTGAGTGTTAGTGAGGATGAAATATTGTCCCCAATCTTCACTGACTGTGGCCTGTGGGTCAGGAAACTGAAGATCCAGTTACAGGGAGTGGGGCTTACTCCAAGATCTCTAAGTTTAGTAATCAGTCTCACTGGGATAATAGTGTTGAAGGCTGAACTGTAGTCAATGAGTAGGATTCTTACGTAGCTGTTCTTGGTGTCAAGATGTTCTCAGGAGGAGTAAAGGATAGGTGATATGGCATCTGATGTGGATCTGTTGGTCCGATAGGCAAAATTGGAGTGGATCAAGGGTAGTCAGGAGGCTGGAGTTGATTAATGCCATGATCAGCCTTTCAAAGCACTTCATGACCACCGACGTTAGGGCTACAGGGCAGTAGTCATTGAGACATGCTGCATGAGC
>NW_025118827.1:0-1036 GCF_004010195.1 Chiloscyllium plagiosum
TGTTGATTTGTGCCATTAGTTCTTCAACCATGTAACAAATGCGATGAGCATTCAGGTGAAGTGATTTTTGTTAGGTTTCTTGTCCTTATGATTTCTGTAATAATATCTCCTTTTGCTTGTTGTCTCTCCTCACCTGTCCATTGACGTCTTCTCTCCTCTGTTTCCAAAGGCCCAACACGCCCAACACATGAACTGCACTTTACGCAATCCACTCCACTGCAATCACTGCTCGCAATGTGATTTCTACTATTTTGGGAAACGAAGTTTGGACTGAGTGACCACACTGCAGAACATCCAAGTTCTGTCTTCAAGAAGAGTTGCAGCGAACCTCAGCACATGCTGGAAGCACACCACCTCAGTTTCTATTTGGGGAGTCTGCAGCTTTCCAGGCCTCATATCAATTTATTTTTTTTAGAGCCTCAACTCTCCCATGTCCCATTCCCCTATCTCACACGCCAGGCCTTGTTGTCAATTGGCCTTCCATAACACTCTACATATGGTTCGCCACTAACAGTCTCCATTAACAGCTATTCACCCTGCTAGCCAGATCATCATCCATTCCTTTGTCCAACTGTTCTTCTCTCTATTTGAACTCTAACCCGATCTCTCGTTTACTCCTTTCCCTCTCCCAACCGCCACTATGTCTTCTGCAGATAGACCAACATTTTCCAAGCTATCGTCAGTTCAGAGCAAGACGCACTGAGAGGTTCCTGATCAGTTTCATCTAGGGACTGAGACAATATTGGAGGTTTTGAGAGTCTTAAACGTGGACAAGTCCCCAGCTCGGAGTGAAGTTATATCTCCCGTTGCTCTGTGAGACAAAGGAGCAATTTTAGGAGTATGGACCAATGTTTCACATTCCTCTTTGGCCACAGGGAAGTTGGTCGACGACTGAAGAACTACTAATGGGGTTCCACTTTTTAGCAAGGCAGTTAGAAACAAACCAGGGAAATACAGTCAAGTGAGCATCACAGGAGTGGTCGGGAAACGTTCGTAGAAACCGCTGAATGAGATAATTAATTCGGACTTGTCCAGG
>NW_025118828.1:0-1036 GCF_004010195.1 Chiloscyllium plagiosum
CCCTTTACCTGCGAACATCTGTTCCCAATCAGCGTTCAAAATGTCTTGCCTAATACCATCAAAATTGGCCTTTCTCCAATTTAGAACTTCAACTGTTAGATCTGGTCTATCCTTTTCAATCAATATTTTAAATCGAATAGAATTATGGTCACTGGCCCCAAAGTGCTCCTCCACTGACACCTCAGTCACCTGCCCTGCCTTATTTCCCAAGAGCAGGTCAAGTTTTGCACCTTCTCTAGTAGGTACATCCACATACTGAATCAGAAAATTGTCTTGTACGCACTTAAGAAATTCCTCTCCATATAAAACTTTAACACTATGGCTGTCCCAGTCTATGTTTGGAAAGTTAAAATCCCCGACCATAACCTCTCTATTATTCTTACAGATAGCTGAGATCTCCTTACAAGTTTGTTTCTCAATTTCCCTCTGACTGTTAGGGGGTCTAGACTACAATCCCAAAAAGGTGATCACCCTTTCTTATTTCTCAGTTCCACCCAAATAACTTCCCTGGATGTATTTCTAGGAATATCCTCCCTCAGCTCAGCTGAAATGCTATCCCTTATCAAAAAGTCACTCCCCCTCCTCTCTTGCCTCTCTTTCTATCCTTCCTGTAGCATTTGTATCCTGGAACAATAAACTGCCAGTCCTGTCCATCCCTGAGCCATGTTTCTGCAATTGCTATGATATCCCAGTCCCATGTTCCTAACCATGCCCTGAGTTCATCTGCCTTCTCTGTTAGGCCCCTTGCATCGAAATAAATGCACTTTAATTTATGAGTCCTATCATGTCCCTGCCTGCCCTGACTGTTTGACTCGCTTCTGTTCTCAACTGTACCCATCTCAGATTGATCTCTTGCCTCACTATCTCCCTGGGTCCTTCCACCACCCACACCCCACCTTACTAGTTTAAAACCTCCCGAGCAGCTCTAGCAAATTTCCCTGTCAGTATATTAGTCCCCTTCCAATTTATGTGCAATCTGTCCTTTTTGGACAGGTCACTTCTACCCAAAAGAGATTCCGATGATCCAAAAACGAGA
>NW_025118829.1:0-1036 GCF_004010195.1 Chiloscyllium plagiosum
CCTTCGGCGTGCCGGTGGTGGGCACCTGGACAGACTGAGCCCTGTCCGTCCAGAAAGCCACAGCCTTCGGCGTGCCGGTGGTGGGCACCTGGACAGACTGAGCCCTGTCCGTCCAGAAAGCCACAGCCCTCGGCGTGCCGGTGGTGGGCATCTGGACAGACTGAGCCCTGTCCGTCCAGAAAGCCACAGCCCTCGGCGTGCCGGTTTGCCCTCCCTGGTGGAGGGGCCCCTCTGTGAAGGGGTGCCCTCCCCATCGTCCTGAGGGGGATGTGGGGTAGAGAGTACAGCCTGTGGCAGGCCCGCGCCATGAGTCAGGTTGCCGGGTGTCGGGTTTGTGGCGTGGTGGAAACTCGGTATCACGTTGAGGTTGCGCGTTGGCGTTTGCGAGGTCGCACTTCACCCCCCGCACCCCTCCCACACTGCTCCTGATCTCCAGGTACCCAGTGCAGGGGGAGGGGAGGGGCAGGCCAGTCTCTGGGCCTTCTCAAGGCTCCGCTCCTGGGCACAGCCAAGTCGGCCACTCACTGGCCCAAGAGGGGCCCGTCCTCGCTGACTGCCTGGCCCTCTTCCACGGTGACTGCCGCGCTCGCCGTGTCCCGGAGCGGGAGCACATGGTTCTAACGACTGAGGCCCCTCACGATCAACTCAAAAATATCGTTTCAATTTTGCAAGTTTCTGCTTTGTATTATCCAATTCCATTTAAGTCGAAATGGGTGTTTTTCTGAGCCAGTGCTCCAGGACGTGTTGTTGCTGAAACTTTCTGTTTCAAGAGTGGAGCTCACTGCCTCACTGTGATCAGAGTTAAGCTCGCTGTATCACTGGGGTGTTTGATGGACAGTGCAGAGGGAGCTTTACTCTGTGCTGAAAATGTGTTGCTGGAAAAGCGCAGCAGGTCAGGCAGCATCCAGGGATCAGGAGAATCAACGTTTCGGGCATAAGCCCTTCTTCAGGAACACATTTTCAGCTCTGATCTCCAGCATCCACAGACCTCACTTTCTCCTCAAAGAGCTTTACTCTGTATCTAACCCCGTGCTGT
>NW_025118830.1:0-1036 GCF_004010195.1 Chiloscyllium plagiosum
TGAAATGTTTCAAGAGGTGGTCAGAATGATAGACGAAGGTAAAGCAGCACACATTATCTATGTGGATCTTAGTGAGGCCCAACAAGTTCCCACATGGTTCCACGGGGGATCAGCGTGAGCTAGTCAATTAGATAAAAACGGTCTTAACAGTAGGAGACAGATGGTGCTGGGACAGACTTGGTATGTCCAATGGTGTGCCAGAAGGACCATTGGATCCACTGTTCTTAGTGGTTCCACGGGGGATCAGCGTGAGCTAGTCAATTACATACTAAACGGTCTTAACAGTAGGAGACAGATGGTGCTGGGACAGACTTGGTATGTCCAATGGTGTGCCAGAAGGACCATTGGATCCACTGTTCTTAGTTATTTTTAAATTGAAGATTTTAATGAGAAAACACAAAGCATGGACAGTAAGTCTGTCGACTACGCCAAGATTTCTGGTATAATGGACGCTGTAGAAGGTCATATAAATGTAAAATGAGATTATGATCAACTGGGCCAGTGGGCCGAGTAATGGCACATGGAGCTTCATGCAGATAAATGTGAGGTGTTGCATTTTGTAAGACAAACCAGGGCAAGATTAACACAGTTAACTGTAGGGCCGTGGGGAGTGTTGTCACTCAAGGATACTCAGGAGCGCAGGGAGATAGTTCCTTGAAAGTGGAGTCGCAGGTCGACAGGGCGGTGAAGGAGGAGTTAGGCACACGTACCTTCATCAGCCAGAGTACTGACAATAGGAATTGGGACATCATGTTGTGGTTGACCAAGAGAATGGTAAGGACACATTTGGTGTACTGAGTACAATGCTTTTTACCATGTTATAAATTGGATGTTACAAACTGGAAAGGATGAAAAACGTTTTAAAATGATGTGACAGGGGCTGGAGGTTTTGACATCTAAGGTTTTACTGGATCGGCTGGAAATGTTTTCTCTTTGCACAGGAGGCTGGGAGTAACCTTATAGAGGGTTACAAATTAATGAGGGGCACGGATAGGGTGAATAACCAAGGTCGTTCCCCAGGGAAGAGATGTCGAAA
>NW_025118831.1:0-1036 GCF_004010195.1 Chiloscyllium plagiosum
ATTCTACTTTCTGTGGAGCATTCTTTTTTGTAATTCCACAAAATTGAAAGCAACATCCTTCTCTCCCTCTCCCCCTCTCTGTTCTCACTCCGCTCTAAGTAATTCTCCTGAAGGTGCTGATTCAGGATCAGAACAGCAAAAACGTCAAGATTTACATATTGGATAACTCCACCTGAAAGTTAACATCTTTCACAACATTGGGATACTACTGAGAGTGA
The DNA here is from genome assembly GCF_004010195.1 of Chiloscyllium plagiosum. NCBI lineage: Eukaryota > Metazoa > Chordata > Chondrichthyes > Orectolobiformes > Hemiscylliidae > Chiloscyllium > Chiloscyllium plagiosum. The sequence goes on from NW_025118831.1 coordinate 219, forward strand.
GGAGGTCTGATTTTGGGAAGCCAAAACAAATGTGTCAATTCAGGATGAATCGGGAATGCAGCTTGAGGAATAACCAGACACGTCAAGGTATTAACACAGACACTAGAGAGAAACTGAACAGAAGAGACGTGGCAAACTTTCGTAGAAAGCCAGAATCATTAAGATATACTGCACAGTAACAGACCTTTTGGTCCAATTCGACTATGCTGACCAGATATTGTAAATCCCATTTGCCAGCACTTGGCCCATATCCCTTGGCCAATCCACCCTACGTTGCACATCCCTGGACACTATGTGTAAGTTAGCATGGCTAACCCACACAAACCTGCACCTCCTTGGGCATGATGGGTACTTTAACATGTGCAATCCACCCTCACCTGCACATCCCTGGGCACGATGCATAATTTAGCACGGTCAATCCACCCGAACCTGGGCAAAGGTTAAAAATCACACAAACCCGGGTTATAGTCCAACAGGTTTATTTGGAAGGACCATCGTTCAGAGCACTGCTCCTTCATCAGGTGGTTGTGGAGAATAAGACTATAAGGCACAGAATTTATGGAAAGACATTTGTGGCCTGCCACTGAAATGATATATCGGTCAAATCTGGATTGTTAAGTCTTTCATCTTTTAGAATGGATTGCAGGTATCATTAATATGTAAATCCCAGAACTTCCTGGAAGGCACCCTCTCAAGATAATATAAGGCTTTACAACAAAAGGTGGCATCTCAGCTCAGACAATGCACTAAAGGTCAGAGGTCAGAGTTTGCCTGTATCTCAGTCATGCAATGAATTCCCACTTTCCACCAAAATCCCA
>NW_025118832.1:0-1036 GCF_004010195.1 Chiloscyllium plagiosum
ATAGACAGAATGAGGTCAGCCTGCTCTTTCCTGGGTGAGTTACATCGACAGCTGCTGAAAATGTGTTGCTGGAAAAGCGCAGCAGGTCAGGCAGCATCTAGGGAACAGGAAAATCGACATTTCGGGCATAAGCTCTTCTTCAGGAACACACTTCCTGAAGAAGGGCTTATGCCCGAAATGTCGATTCTCCTGTTCCCTGGATGCTGCCTGACCTGCTGCGCTTTTCCAGCAACACATTTTCAGCTCTGATCTCCAGCATCTGCCGACCTCACTTTCTCCCTGAGTTACATCGACAGGTTGGCGTCAGTCTGCTCTTTCCTGGATTAGTTATATTAACAGTGGTTTACATCTGCTCGTTACGGAGTGAGTTATCGTGGTGGATTGGCCTTTGTCTGCTCTTACCTGGATCAATTAAATTGACATGATGTGGTCAGTCTGCTCTTCACTGGGTCAGTGACATTGAGCCGCCGGCGTCAGTCTGTTCTTTCCCAAGTGAGTTTCATTGACAAAGTGGGTCAACCTGCCGCCCTTGGATGAGGTACTTAGACGGTATGTGGTCAGTCTGCTCGTCCCTGATTGAATTACATTGACAGATTCGTATCAGTTTTTTCTTTCCTGAATGAGTAACATTGACAGAGCCGCGTCAGCCTGTCCCTTCCTGGTTGAGTTGCATTGACAGAGTAGTTCAATCTGCTCTTCCTTGGTCAAGTGACAGAGACAGAGTGGGTTCAGTCTGTTCTTCCCTGGTTGATGGACATAGGCAGCATGTGGTCAGTCTACTCTTCCCTGGATGAGTTAAGTTGACAGAGTTGCGTCAGTCTGCACATCCCTTGGTGATATGCACTGAACATTAGGGGTTATTCTGCTTTTCCTCGGCTGAAGTATCTGCAGAGACTGGGGTCAGGCAGAATGTGTTCAGTCTGCTCTTCCCTGAGTGAGTTACATTGAAAGAATGGGGTCAGTCTGCTCTTTCCTCGGTGAGTTAAATTAACAGAGTGGGTAAAATCTGCTCTTAACTGGGTCAGTTGCATTGACA
>NW_025118833.1:0-1036 GCF_004010195.1 Chiloscyllium plagiosum
CTACTGTCTGGTAGAGATTGTCTGTGGTGGGGGTGTTCCGGGGTTGGGGGGAGAGAGAGCGGGACCGACAGATTGATGTACATGTGTGTGTCGAGAGAGAGAGATAGACAGAGATAGATTATTTGGTACCTGCAGCAACAGTTGACACTGAAACAGCTTCACACAGGAGAAAGGAATTAGATTCCCGGGCCGGCTGCTGCTGTAGTGCTGGGCTGGGAACAATGTCAGCTGAGTTGTATCTTTGAGTAAAGTGCACACTATCGCTGATCTTATGAGTGAAGGATATGCTTCAGTGGAGAGATCAACATAAAAGTAGTTCTTCAGGTGAAGTACCCGCTTCTGACAATAGCATTGGACACAAAACCCTGTTTACCTCATTAAAAAAAGAGCAGAGTTTATTTAATTAAACATACGCACATTGAATTGTTGGATGCTGAATAAATGTCTCGCCATGAGGACAGTTTGGAAGCATCCACGGGAATGAAGTCATCAAATGGGTCCGAAGCAAAGCGACATGCAAATGGAATCAAATTGTATTTGCACTTTTCATTTACCCCTGTTGACCTAAGAGATGGGTGAATGTGCTGTGGTTCGTTTGGCCATGAGATTGTTTTGCAAGTCGTACTAAATTGGAGGAAGGCAAATTTTGACGGTATTTGCCAAGAACATTCAATATCGGATTGGAAGCAGATATTCGCATTTAAAGGAACAGCCATCAAAAATGAGATAATCAGAGTACAGAAGTAAGATGGAATACAGGGCGGGTAGATGTAAGGTGGAGTAAACATTCACATTAGACACCCTGGACAAAAACCCTCTGAACATGGATCATGAGATGGGGAATTCATATTTAAACTAAGAGTCAGTGAGCTCTCTGGCTGAGACAGACGAAGCAATATGCAAGCTCCGGGGCAGCAGTCTGGAACAGGGGTAAGATAAAGGAGGGCCTCCACAAATGCCTCAGATAAAAGACAGAGAGGGGCAAGTGAGGGCTGCAGAAGTTGGCGATCTGAGTGGAAAAGTGTGGCGCTGGAAA
>NW_025118834.1:0-1036 GCF_004010195.1 Chiloscyllium plagiosum
GGGCCCGGTATTGTCTGGAGACTGGGCCCAGTGTGATCTGGAGATGAGGCCTGATGTCGTGTGGAGACTGGGCCTCACATGGTCTGAATCCTATGGCGAGCACAGTCTTGAGACTGGACCTGGTGCGGATTGGAGCCTCAGATGGATGAAATGTTGAGACTAGGCCTGGTGCTGTCTACAGCTGGGGCGCAGTGGGGTCGGGAGATTGACCGCAGTGAGGTCTGGAGACTTGGCTTAGCACAGTCCAGACACTGGGCCGAGTGCTGTCTGGAGACTGATCTCCGTGTGGTATTGAAGCAGGGCAGGTGCAGTCTGGTGACTGGGAAAATTTTGTCATGGAGACTTGCACAGTGCAGTCTGGAAACTGGGCACAGCACAGTCGGGAGTTTGGATCTAACATCGGTTGGAGTTTGGGCCTGATGTGGTCTGGAGACTAGATCCTTCAATGTTCTCTGAAACGTCTAAACAAGTGACTCATTTGTATCAAACTGCCTCAAGGTTTAAAAGAATAAATCAGGCAGAATTCTCGGTACCCTCATCGGTATCAGAAAAGGAAATTGGAAACAGCGTTCTTCTGCGGAGACATCCTTCAGAACGTCTGAGAGCTTGTGACACGATTTACAGAGCTCTCCCACACTGCATCAAACGTCGGGAAAGGAATAGGCCATTCAACACATTGAGCCGCCCTAATCCAGCTAATCACCGAACATCTCCTCAACGGTCCTCTCCCACATTGTTTACACTTTGTACAAATTGAGTAATCGTCGGGAAATAGAAAATAGGAATTGCAATCTCCATTAGATCCATCGATTTTGCTACCCCATTCGATATGCAGGCTGTTCTCATAAAAAGGTCGTTTACTAAATACATTTTTTTGTAACTCAATGAGTGAATTGAGAACGTTCCTTTCATAAAGCGAGCTCCCATTCACTGTTACACAAATCCATGCCGGGCACCAGCTCCACCGCAAAACCCAAACTCAGGATCATCCGTCTGCAAGATATACACACAGTGTATTCAGCTAAAACAGGAATGC
>NW_025118835.1:0-1036 GCF_004010195.1 Chiloscyllium plagiosum
CCCCCCTCCGTAGTCTTCTCAATAATTTAAAATTAGTAAACTAAATGACAAATGGATGTACCTACATTTTTATCTTGCACACAAAAAAAAACTAAAAATAAAATAACATAGAAGTGATATCGCTCTGCAAGTAATCATTTCACAGATAATAAGTGTTTGCATTTAATTTAAATGTCACCATAACTATAGGAGTGATTTCCCCTGACAGGGGATGAAGACTGAGGAGATAGGCAGAACTCAGGCAAGTGGAAGATGGCGACTCATGCTGCAATCAGTTAATGCAGGGATCATCCCCCGAGGCCAATCTCGGAAGGGAGATCCATGACACACTGTAACATGTACAGTAAAAAGCAGTATTTTAATAAACGTTCTATATTATAATGGCCACATGCAATGTGGTTACCGTCCTTCCCTCCTTATACAGACACCCGATCCAGTAGAACACCTAATCTCAGATGGACATTGCTATGGATAGCCCCAGCTTCCTATTGTTTCAAGGTATTTTACAGGTGCTATAATCAGGCCTTGGGATCTCTCTGTGCATTTTATTTCCTCAGATTACAAAATTAATTGCTGCAGTCCTTTGGGCCGCTCACTCTGCCTTATTTACGATTCTCAAGAATATGTAATTAGAAACGTTTTAAATGTTCTGAGCAACTTTAACATAGTAACTATTTCTGACAATCAAACCCTGTCTGTTTCCGTGATTGCAGCTGTGGAAGTTAGCTGGGCTCTATCCTACAGCTGGTGTTTATTCATTCACTGGGACAATTATTCTTTCATTAATGAAAGTCAGGGTTGGTCATTTTTCTGTATGTTGGCATTGTCTTATCACGACCTGGAATATGACTGTTTGGAATGGCATACTTATGAACTTGGAGTAGGATTGCACAAAATGTTCTCTTTTTTACTTAAGACTGACACAGACTGTTAGTCTTATTTATCTCCCCTCCACGATTTGTGTTTTAATTCCAAGCCAGGTTGATCGGGGCATCCCTACAGCAGCAAATCAATAATGATTTCAGCACTAAAATAA
>NW_025118836.1:0-1036 GCF_004010195.1 Chiloscyllium plagiosum
CCCAGAAAGAACCCCAGTTTTCCAAATACCGGATACCCTCCCTCCTGCACCATCCCTGTAGCCGCGCATTTAACTGTTAATGTCATGGCTGATCATCCTCAATCAGTATCCTGTTCCTGCCTTATCCACATAACCTTGATTCCACTATCCTTAAGAGCTCTATCCAACTCTTTCTTGAAAGAACACCTCCTGCTGTCTCGAGTTCTTCATTCCATTGACTTCAAATCTTCACAGAATTCAACAGACCTTGTTACATAGTCATTTTTTCATTTTTGTTCAGACCACTGTGAGCAGAGTGTCACAGTGGGAATGCACTTGCCCCACAACCCAGAGGTCAGACCATAGTCTTGGAACCGTACTGTGCTATTTATGATTTCACCAAAACAAGGGAGAAATGTCTGCTGCTCTGCATAATTTATGCAATTCACTTATTCATAAGGTTATAGGTGCTTTTACCGTATGAAAGAGATCCAGGAAAACCAAATAACAAGAGATGTGAAGGACATGTTTATGCAGTGGGATTCCTAATGAGTATTTTGTCAAATGATATCTGGAGCAGGTTGAGTAGAAGTGGTTCATCTTGGTGAGAAGAGAACAAAATAATGGAGATATTTCAAAAGGAGCAGGGCGTGGGTGTAGGGGCACCGAGAACTAGCTGTAAATGCACAGTAGAGAATTGCCGATGTGGGTGCTGTGCATGGGCACGGAAAGACTTGCACATTGGTCTCGCCCTCGCCCCTTGCTCTCCCCATTGATGACTGCTGGACATAAGGCCCAAATACAAGATGCGGGAAGCGAGCTCCCTCTCGTTATGCACACACTAGATGCATCACATTGAACTATAAAAAATCTGGAGAAGTCAGCATGTTAACTGTCGGGACTGAACCTAAACTGTGGATCAATAACCGCAGATTCATGCAGCAAAAACATGAAAAATGATTTAAAGTGTCTTTATACGCATGTCATTAACAGACGTTTCGTTCTAATACCCATGTGGTTTTAGGAATAAGGCACCACATTTCAGATGGATGACAAC
>NW_025118837.1:0-1036 GCF_004010195.1 Chiloscyllium plagiosum
GGTGCTCTGGCCATTATCAGTCGGGGCACTGGGGACAGGAGTTGAGAAGTCTGAGTTTTTGGGAAAGGTTGGACAAGCTTGGACATTTTTCTAAGAGTGTAGGAGACTGAAGGGGAATCCTTTAGAAGTGTATAAGACCATGAGAGACATGGATAGGGTGAATGCACCCAGTCTTTTTCCCAGGGTTGGGGAATTAAGAGCGATAGGGCAACAGTTTAAGGTCAGAGGGGAAAGAGAAAAAGGGAACCTGAGTGGCTACATTTTTACACAGAGGGTGGTACACATATGGAGTGAGCTGCTCGTCGAAGTGATTGAGGCGGGTGCATTAACAACATTTAAAAGGCATTTGGACAAATACATAGGTAAACGTTTGAAGGATATGGACTAAGTGAAGGGAAATAGGGTTAATGTGGATGGACATTTTGGTCAGCACGGTCCAGTTTGAGCCAAAGGGCCTGTCTCTGTACTGTAGGACTGGATGACTCTATGACTCTATAATTCCATATGTTTCCATGTTTATGAACAGTCTCTCAAACATAGAAACAAAGGAACTAGGAGCAGGAGGAGGCCATTCAGCCCTTCGAATGGGCTCTGCTATTCAATATGACCATGGCTGATCATCCAACTTAATCCCCTGTTCCCACTTTCTCCCCATAACCTTTAGTCCCTTTAGTCCTAAGAACAATACCTATCTCCTTCATGAAACTATTTAATGTTTTGGTCTCAACTGCTTTCTGTGACAGAATATTCCACTAGCTCCCCAGGCTCTGGCTAAAGAAATGTCTCCTCATCTCAGTCTGAAATGGCCTTTCCCTTTTCTGCAAACTCTAATTCCTGGTTCTGAATTCCCCAGTCATCAGGAACATCCTTCCTGTGTTTTTCCGGTCTTGTCCTGTTAGTACTTTACAGGTTTCAAAGTGATTCCTCTCAATCTTCTAACCTCCAGTGAATATAATCCTAACCAATCCAGTTTCTCCTCAGATCTATGTGCTGTCATCCCCAGAATCAGTCTGGTAAACCTTCGCTGCCGTCCCCC
>NW_025118838.1:0-1036 GCF_004010195.1 Chiloscyllium plagiosum
AGGTCAGTAATTGGGGATAGAGTCGTGGAGAAATTAAAGCGAAAGGTAACGAATGTGGAAAAGAAGTGTGTACAGAAAAATAGAATGAGAGCAGGAGTGAAGGATAGCCAGTTGAAAGAAATTTGCCTGTTGAAATATGATTGTAAATTAGACAGTCCCTTACGGTGAAACGCGGTGAACAGAGTCAGCAACAGATACATCTTCCACTTCAAGGTGACCCTTTTTTTAGCAAAATTTATCGTTTGTGAGACAACGGTGGAAGTACAGTGCACCTCCCCTCCCTCTGACTGAGTGCCGAGCCCTGCTCTCTTCCGCACATTGATAAACCCGCCCCATGCCAGTCTCCGTTCAGCCGCTCCCACCCTGATTGGATGATCCGGAGCTGTCAGCCGTACGAACTATTCAACATCCATTGGGGATTGGCGGAGGAACAATATTGTGGAGAGGCCACGGCTCAAATTCATGAAAACTATAAGGAAAGGCCATATGGACAGAACACTCAGCAAGAGGGAGGGTGCAATCACGTTGCTGGGATTGTTCTATCAATAGCCAGCTGATGACAGACGAACAGATATGTGGACAGAATATGGGGGACAAAAATGACGACAGGATTGGTGTGGTGGGTGATTTTAACTTCTATATTGACTGGGACTCGCTGAGTGCCTGTGGCATGAATGTCCAACTAGGGGAGGGACATGTTCGGTCTGGAATTGGAGAAGGAGCCCTGTCACGTGATTAAAATTCAGTGGAGGAGCATTTTGAAAACAGTAACGCACATTCTGTAAGTTTTAAGTGGTACGGATATCAGTAGTACTCAAATAAAAAAAACTACATGGAGTCTAATTAACACAGATGACAGCTGTTTGACGATAAGTCTGGCAAGTGGGAATCTTTTAAAGACGAGTTGAATAGAGTTCAGGACCAGTTGGTTCTGATGGATGATAAGATTCATGAATCTTGGACACAAAAGGAAGTGAGAGATGACTCAAAGAGATCCCGAAGAATATCAAGATTGCAAGAATGAACTCAAACAAGC
>NW_025118839.1:0-1036 GCF_004010195.1 Chiloscyllium plagiosum
CTGATGCCTGTTTTAGAAGGAATATTTTGCTAGTTTTTTTTAAGAGTGGATGCTTATCTGAATAGAATCATGGAAGAGCAGATGAAGGCCATTCGTAATTCAAGATACTAATGTCTCTCATTCCAATGACTCTAATATGGAATTGGTGTGCTGATTAGTGACAAGTGGGGTTCTGCCAAATACGTGCGTGTACATGCACTTGGGTAGGCCCAACAAGACAAGGTCATAGCAAACGATTGGGGTGCCCCTTCGGAAGCATCAACGATCACAAGGAAATTGGAGTACATAGTCACTGACTTCATAGGATATCCAAACAGGCTGATCAAATGTTTAAGAAGTTACATATCATACTTGCCATTATTAGCTGAGGTGCAAATTTAAACAAAGGTGATGTTTGAACAGCATCAAATATTGCTCAGTCCACAGTGAGTATGTGCCTGATGGAGGGCTTGTGCCCAAGCATCATGTTTGCTCCTCGGATGATGACTGGACTGCTGAACTTTTCCTGTACTATATTATCGACTGTTTATATTGTGTGCAGTTCTGGAATGCACAACGTATGAGATATGAAATTTAATTGGGGAAGATGCAGTGGTTCTGGGGATTGGCCAGGATATTGCCTTGGGCTCGAGTGTTGAAGAGCGTTTCAACAGATTCGGTTTGTTCCCTTTTCAGTGAAGGAGATTGAGAGTGGACGTGAGTGAGGTGTACAAATTTATGAGAGGCAGGAAGGACGCTTTGCCCCATCATTGGCAGTACAATGAATATGAAGCTAAATATTAAGGTAAGCAGCAGAAAATTTATGGTAGATGTGAGGAAAAACGTTTTTGTTCAGAGAGTGGTGGGGGTGAGAAAATCAGGTCGTCTACGTTTGGGAGAGCAAAACCCTCAAGCCATAAAGAAATATTCAAATGTGCATGCAATAAAGTGTGCCAAACGCTGGAAAATAGGATTTGAATAGTGAGGCAGTTGGGAGGATGCATTGGGCCAAAAGGCCGTTTGTTTTGCTGTCGATTATGAACCTTGCTGACACTGT
>NW_025118840.1:0-1037 GCF_004010195.1 Chiloscyllium plagiosum
GTATTTACATGTATTTGCAAAAGTAACAAATGAAGAAGGATAGTTAACATGGCTTTGTGTATGGGAAATCATTTCTAACAAAATTCATTGCGTGTTGTGAAGAGGTGACAAAGTAGATTGGTGATGGCAATGTGGTAGACCCTGTCCATATAGACTTCAGCAAGGCATTCGACAGGATTCCGCATAGCAGACAAGTTAGTAAGGTTAGGTCACAAATAGATCCAAGATAAGATAGCCAAATGACTACAGAATTAGAGTGAAGATAGGAGGCTGAGGGTGGTCGAGGACTGCTTTTCAGACTGGAGACCTATGTCCAGTGTTGTGCCACAAGGAACAGTGCTGAATCCACTGCTTTTCATTATTTATATCAATGATTTGAAGGTGAATATTTGCCTGTTTATTGTGTTTACAGATGACATTAAAATTGGAGATGCAGTGGACAGCAACATTTACCTCAGAATACAATGGGACGTCAATCGGAAGGGCCAATGGGCTAAGTAGTGACAGATGGAGTTAAATTTAGATAAATGTGAAGTGTTGCATTTTGGTAAGGTAAAATAGGTCAGAACATACGCAATTAATGGTATGGCTCTGCGGAGTATTGATGAACAAAACTGTGCAGGCTCAAAGATCCTTAAAAGCGGAGTCACAGGTAGACAGGGTGGTGAAGAAGGGGTTTGGTATGCTTGCCTTTATTGGTCAGTGCATTGAGTGTGCGAGTTGGGAGATCATGTTGTGAATGGGCAGGATGTTGGTGAGGCTAGATTTAGAATACTGTATTTAATTCAGTTCGATCAGCGACAGGAAGAATGTTAATAAACTTCAAAGGGTGCAGAAAAGATTTATAAGGATATTGCCGGGAGTGGGGGTTTTGAGGTATGAGGGAGGCTGGACAAACTGGGGCTTGTTTACTCTGGAGCATCGGAGTCCGATGCGTGACATCATGGACGTTATGACAGGGGCATATCTAGATTGACGTAATATTCAGGAATATGGGGAAAGGTTTATGTTAGAAGAAATTCCCTTTTTATTTTCCT
>NW_025118841.1:0-1037 GCF_004010195.1 Chiloscyllium plagiosum
CGCAAACCTCCCCATCGCCTTGGAGACGGCTGTCAGTTTTTTTTGGGGGGGTGGGAAATTGCTCTCGCAAACGTGATTGGGAGAGAGAGAGAGTGAAGAGCCGGTCAGACGGACGTCACAGGGAACAGACCCTTCGGTCCAACTCGTCCATGCTGGCCCAGATAACCTCACCTCGTCCCGCTTCGGAGATGCCGGTGCTGGACTGGCGTGTGCAAAGTTAATAAAATCACACAGCGCCAGGTTACAGTCCAACAGGTTTTAACTGGAAGCACGCTAGCTTTCGGAGCGACGCTCCTTCATCAGCTCTGAAAGCTAGTGTGCTTCCAGTTAAAAAGCCTGTTGGACTGTAACCTGGTGGTGTGTGATTTTTAACCTAATCTCGCCCCACTTTGCTCGCATTGGTGCGAGACGAACTTCAAAGGACTTGCATCGACTGGCATCTGCTTAATTTGACTTCCCTTGGAATAAAATCTGCGCTGTGCCGCAAATCGCTCCGGAATTCAACCAGCAATCGGGAAGTGGAATCAGTCCCGCCCCGGCAACATTTTCCCTTGAACGAAATTTGCTGTGACTTTCCCAAAATGAAGTTTGCTGCGGTTTCGGTAAATCGATCGGCTGCGTTGTTTCGCGTATCTTTTGTTTTTTTGCGCGAAAGGTGGTTTCTTTCAGGGCAGAGAATTTAGCCCACCCCTCCCACCCTCCCCCCAGCTCCTTCCAGCATCCCCCGAGGCGCGGGAACGGACCCTTCGGCCCGACTCGTCCGTGCCAGCCCAGATATCCCAACCTCATCCAGTCCCCGTTTGTCAGCGCTTGGCCCATCACCCTCCAAACCCTTCCTGTCCTGGTCTCCATCCAGATGCCTTTTTAAATGTTGCAAGTGTACCAGGCTCCACCACTTACTCTGGCAGCTCGTTATCCCAGGGTTTTGACTCCGGAGACAGTGAGGGAATGGCCCGTATCGTTTCCTCATCGGGATGCGGGTGGTGGGGTGGGAAGCTTGCGGACTGTGGTGCTCCCTCACCCCACCCCACCCCGCA
>NW_025118842.1:0-1037 GCF_004010195.1 Chiloscyllium plagiosum
CGCAAGGAGACTCTGCCCTTGGTTTTTTTCAGAAGTATAATAAAACGGGGCCAAGCTCCAATCAACCTGCTTTGGTACAAAGATGAAAATGATTTTCAGAGGCCTTTTGTTTATAAGGAAACAGATAAGACTTCAGGCCAAAGTGGTCATGCTTTATAAGTGACCGGTATAATGAACGGAGAGTGGTGAGGTATTTTAGCTCAACTCGCTGAGCTGAGCTGTTTTCAGTTGACTCTTGAACAGGGAAGTTCAACTGGGAGAAACTCTCTCTCTTTTCTGACCTTCAACTTCAACCTGGAAGTTTGTGTTCCATTTATACTGGTTTTTATTGGGAGTTTGCTTATTGGAACAGTTCTGTATATTAGGAACAGCATAATTAAGGCTAGCTGAATAGGTTGAATTCTGTAGTGATTTATTCTGTTCTTTGTGTTTCATTGTGTAATTTTATGAATAAAGTATTTGTCTGTTTTAAAATCTACCAGTCACCCCAACTAAATTACTCCGGTTAATTTTCATTATAAACATACCGAAACAAGTTGCAAAGGTATGCTCTGGGCTGCCTGCTTAAAAGTGTTTGGAGTGGTCTAGCCTAGTCCATGACATCTCGGCGATGGAAGATGCCTCCTTGGGACTTGGTACAAACCAATCACTTTCCCTCCTCATGGTCTGCAAACCACTTGAACATAACACGTGTGTACAATTAGCAATGGAACCAGGAGGAACAACATTGAGGAGCCTGCCTGTGCAGTCTATTCCTTATTGGTTTGTCGTGTTGCAGGAACAATGACATCCTCTTATTTAGTGTAACAGTTTGGAGGGGCTGAATGACTTTTTCTGTTCATGTGTCAGTGTCTCGAGGAACTGAATGTCTTCCTTCTGACCCAAGGGCACAGGTTCAAGGACTTCAGTGGGCAACCCTTGGTTTCCGCCTACCAGTACGTTGTGCTCACTAGATTCTATCTTCCTGAATTAAAGGAGACAAACAGAAGGCTGGAAGAACACTGCAAGCCAGGCAGCATCATGAGCTGGGAAAGTCA
>NW_025118843.1:0-1037 GCF_004010195.1 Chiloscyllium plagiosum
AATATCTCTGGTTCTGGGTGAATAAGCTTTCTCATTTCTCATTATCTAATCTGTGCTGAAAGTGACTGGTGCAATATTACAGGGTACCTTTCAGAAAAAGAACATTCTTGATCACAAAGCATTCCATGTCCCAATGTCAAACAAACAGCAATTTTACTTGACTGGATGTCAAACTACACGACATAAACTTAATAGGTCCATCAACATCTGAGCTTAGAGTTGGGCATTTCAGATTGGCATTTCATAGTCATCTTCAAATTTACAGAAAGAAACAATCCTTTGGAGACCCTGATACTTGGAGCGGTTACAGAAACAACAGGTTTCACAGGCTTCTTGCAAACTGTCAGCCTCATGTTTCAGGACTCATTGTTTGCCATCTCAGTCACTTCCTCTATCCCTTCAGCTGTCTCATTCCATTGAAAGGACACAGAAGATACAGCCAGTAGGGCAATAGATGCTGATATTTTGCAAAATGTCCAGATTACAGAGGAGGAAGTGCTGGATGTCTTGAAACAGTTAAAGGTGGATAAATCCCCAGGACCTGATCAGGTGTACCCGAGAACTCTGTGGGAAGCTAGAGAAGTGATTGCTGGGCCTCTAGCTGAGATATTTATATCATCGATAGTCACAGGTGAGGTGCTGGAAGACTGGAGGTTGGCAAACGTGGTGCCACTGTTTAAAAAGGGCGGTAAAGACAAGCCAGGGAACTATAGACCAGTGAGCCTGACCTCGGTGGTGGGCAAGTTGTTGGAGGGAATCCTGAGGGACGTGATGTACATGTCCTGAAACATCGATTCTCCTGCTCCTTTGATGCTGCCTGACCTGCTGCGCTTTTCCAACAACACATTTTTCAGCTCTGATCTCCAGCATCTGCAGTCCTCACTTTCTCCTCGAAGATTTTAACCTACTGCGAAACCTCTTGCAAGGATGCCTTCCTTGAAGAAGCTCTCTTCCTCCCTCTACAAGGATTTAAGTGAGTCCCTCTCCCCCCACCCCCACTCTGGCCTATCACCCGCACCTTGACCTCCTTCCAACTA
>NW_025118844.1:0-1037 GCF_004010195.1 Chiloscyllium plagiosum
CTATCTATCCATGTAACTATCTATCTAACAATTTATCTATCTATCAACCTACCTATCTACCTACCTATCATTACTTGTGTTTGCCAATTTTAAAACCTAATTAGTCTGTAAGGCTATCCTGCCACCCATTTGTCTTTTTTATCCGCAACCAAACTTGATATGCAAAAGAACGCAATAATTTTGCGTGATGGCACTACCTCCATTCAAACATCGAAAGAAACGTCGAATATATTTGGTCCTCATCATCATGTAGATGGCGATATATCAAGTAGGTTTATCAGACCTTTGATTTGGAACTGTTCATTATTTCCTTTAAGATAAGACTTTTGTGTAACCTCTGGCTGCCTTCCATCTCTATTATTTTAATGCCTCGCTGTCAGAACAGCTAGAAGGCTGGAATATGACTTTAGCTGTCAGATTTGTAGCGTTTCATAACAGGATGTCCATGAGACATAGGAGCAGAAATTAGGCTATTCGGCACAGCAAGTTTGCTTCACCGTGGCTGTTAAGATTGTAACACCATTTTCACGCGTTTTCACTGTAATTTTTCATCCCCCTGCCAATCAAGAACTTATCTCCCTCTGTGTTAAATATGTTCAATAGCCTGGCTTCTACAGCCTACCTTGGAAATGAATTCCACCGATTCGCCACTCTCTGACTGTAGGCGTTTCGACTTACTTCCATTCTAAAGGTCTTCCCTTTTATCTTAGGATGTGCTTTCATGTTCTCCACTCTTCGTGCCAATAGAAAATCTACCTGAAGTCCACACTGTCCATGCCATCCATTATTCATGAAATTTCATACAGATCTCCCTCATCCTTCTAAACACTATTGAGTGTGGTCCCAGAGTCTTCAAACATTCTTCATATGTAAAGCCTTTCATTCCTGGGTTCATTCTCGTGAACCTCTTCTGGACCCGCTCCACGACAATCACTCTTTCGTGATTTAGAGGTCCAAAATAGTTCACAATACTCGAAATGTGGTCTGCCCAAAGCCTTATAAAGCCTCTGCAGTACATCGCTGCTTCTATATTCTTG